>NW_027666194.1:0-34079 GCF_963924005.1 Protomyctophum bolini
CCAACACAGTTTATAGGGCCATACGGTACATAGTTTTCAAGTTACAGACTAAGCTAAGCAAAAGTGAACCAGGCCTTTTTACTGTGAAAATGGCACTTTGGGACTGTGAAAGTGACATTTTGGCCCTGTTGTCCCAAACTGCCCCAGCACTTCCCACATTGCTCAAAGTGGCTAGCTTTCATCCCAACACAGTTTATAGGGCCATACGGTACATAGTTTTCAAGTTACAGACTAAGCTAAGCAAAAGTGAACCAGGCCTTTTTACTGTGAAAATGGCACTTTGGGACTGTGAAAGTGACATTTTGGCCCTGTTGTCCCAAACTGCCCCAGCACTTCCCACATTGCTCAAAGTGGCTAGCTTTCATCCCAACACAGTTTATAGGGCCATACGGTACATAGTTTTCAAGTTACAGACTAAGCTAAGCAAAAGTGAACCAGGCCTTTTTACTGTGAAAATGGCACTTTGGGACTGTGAAAGTGACATTTTGGCCCTGTTGTCCCAAACTGCCCCAGCACTTCCCACATTGCTCAAAGTGGCTAGCTTTCATCCCAACACAGTTTATAGGGCCATACGGTACATAGTTTTCAAGTTACAGACTAAGCTAAGCAAAAGTGAACCAGGCCTTTTTACTGTGAAAATGGCACTTTGGGACTGTGAAAGTGACATTTTGGCCCTGTTGTCCCAAACTGCCCCAGCACTTCCCACATTGCTCAAAGTGGCTAGCTTTCATCCCAACACAGTTTATAGGGCCATACGGTACATAGTTTTCAAGTTACAGACTAAGCTAAGCAAAATGAATCTGGCTTTTTTTACTGTGAAAATGGCACTTTGGGACTGTGAAAGTGACATTTTGGCCCTGTTGTCCCAAACTGCCCCAGCACTTCCCACATTGCTCAAAGTGGCTAGCTTTCATCCCAACACAGTTTATAGGGCCATACGGTACATAGTTTTCAAGTTACAGACTAAGCTAAGCAAAAGTGAACCAGGCCTTTTTACTGTGAAAATGGCACTTTGGGACTGTGAAAGTGACATTTTGGCCCTGTTGTCCCAAACTGCCCCAGCACTTCCCACATTGCTCAAAGTGGCTAGCTTTCATCCCAACACAGTTTATAGGGCCATACGGTACATAGTTTTCAAGTTACAGACTAAGCTAAGCAAAATGAATCTGTTTTTTTTTACTGTGAAAATGGCACTTTGGGACTGTGAAAGTGACATTTTGGCCCTGTTGTCCCAAACTGCCCCAGCACTTCCCACATTGCTCAAAGTGGCTAGCTTTCATCCCAACACAGTTTATAGGGCCATACGGTACATAGTTTTCAAGTTACAGACTAAGCTAAGCAAAAGTGAACCAGGCCTTTTTACTGTGAAAACGGCACTTTGGGACTGTGAAAGTGACATTTTGGCCCTGTTGTCCCAAACTGCCCCAGCACTTCCCACATTGCTCAAAGTGGCTAGCTTTCATCCCAACACAGTTTATAGGGCCATACGGTACATAGTTTTCAAGTTACAGACTAAGCTAAGCAAAATGAATCTGTTTTTTTTTACTGTGAAAATGGCACTTTGGGACTGTGAAAGTGACATTTTGGCCCTGTTCGTTCCCTGTTGTCCCAAACTGCCCCAGCTCTTGCCACAATGCTCAAAGTGGCTAGCTTTCATCCCAACACAGTTTATAGGGCCATACGGTACATAGTTTTCAAGTTACAGACTAAGCTAAGCAAAAGTGAACCAGGCCTTTTTACTGTGAAAACGGCACTTTGGGACTGTGAAAGTGACATTTTGGCCCTGTTGTCCCAAACTGCCCCAGCACTTCCCACATTGCTCAAAGTGGCTAGCTTTCATCCCAACACAGTTTATAGGGCCATACGGTACATAGTTTTCAAGTTACAGACTAAGCTAAGCAAAAGTGAACCAGGCCTTTTTACTGTGAAAATGGCACTTTGGGACTGTGAAAGTGACATTTTGGCCCTGTTGTCCCAAACTGCCCAGCACTTCCCACATTGCTCAAAGTGGCTAGCTTTCATCCCAACACAGTTTATAGGGCCATACGGTACATAGTTTTCAAGTTACAGACTAAGCTAAGCAAAAGTGAACCAGGCCTTTTTACTGTGAAAACGGCACTTTGGGACTGTGAAAGTGACATTTTGGCCCTGTTGTCCCAAACTGCCCCAGCACTTCCCACATTGCTCAAAGTGGCTAGCTTTCATCCCAACACAGTTTATAGGGCCATACGGTACATAGTTTTCAAGTTACAGACTAAGCTAAGCAAAAGTGAACCAGGCCTTTTTACTGTGAAAATGGCACTTTGGGACTGTGAAAGTGACATTTTGGCCCTGTTGTCCCAAACTGCCCCAGCACTTCCCACATTGCTCAAAGTGGCTAGCTTTCATCCCAACACAGTTTATAGGGCCATACGGTACATAGTTTTCAAGTTACAGACTAAGCTAAGCAAAAGTGAACCAGGCCTTTTTACTGTGAAAATGGCACTTTGGGACTGTGAAAGTGACATTTTGGCCCTGTTGTCCCAAACTGCCCCAGCACTTCCCACATTGCTCAAAGTGGCTAGCTTTCATCCCAACACAGTTTATAGGGCCATACGGTACATAGTTTTCAAGTTACAGACTAAGCTAAGCAAAAGTGAACCAGGCCTTTTTACTGTGAAAATGGCACTTTGGGACTGTGAAAGTGACATTTTGGCCCTGTTGTCCCAAACTGCCCCAGCACTTCCCACATTGCTCAAAGTGGCTAGCTTTCATCCCAACACAGTTTATAGGGCCATACGGTACATAGTTTTCAAGTTACAGACTAAGCTAAGCAAAAGTGAACCAGGCCTTTTTACTGTGAAAATGGCACTTTGGGACTGTGAAAGTGACATTTTGGCCCTGTTGTCCCAAACTGCCCCAGCACTTCCCACATTGCTCAAAGTGGCTAGCTTTCATCCCAACACAGTTTATAGGGCCATACGGTACATAGTTTTCAAGTTACAGACTAAGCTAAGCAAAAGTGAACCAGGCCTTTTTACTGTGAAAATGGCACTTTGGGACTGTGAAAGTGACATTTTGGCCCTGTTGTCCCAAACTGCCCCAGCACTTCCCACATTGCTCAAAGTGGCTAGCTTTCATCCCAACACAGTTTATAGGGCCATACGGTACATAGTTTTCAAGTTACAGACTAAGCTAAGCAAAAGTGAACCAGGCCTTTTTACTGTGAAAATGGCACTTTGGGACTGTGAAAGTGACATTTTGGCCCTGTTGTCCCAAACTGCCCCAGCACTTCCCACATTGCTCAAAGTGGCTAGCTTTCATCCCAACACAGTTTATAGGGCCATACGGTACATAGTTTTCAAGTTACAGACTAAGCTAAGCAAAATGAATCTGGTTTTTTTTACTGTGAAAATGGCACTTTGGGACTGTGAAAGTGACATTTTGGCCCTGTTGTCCCAAACTGCCCCAGCACTTCCCACATTGCTCAAAGTGGCTAGCTTTCATCCCAACACAGTTTATAGGGCCATACGGTACATAGTTTTCAAGTTACAGACTAAGCTAAGCAAAATGAATCTGTTTTTTTTACTGTGAAAATGGCACTTTGGGACTGTGAAAGTGACATTTTGGCCCTGTTCGTTCCCTGTTGTCCCAAACTGCCCCAGCTCTTGCCACAATGCTCAAAGTGGCTAGCTTTCATCCCAACACAGTTTATAGGGCCATACGGTACATAGTTTTCAAGTTACAGACTAAGCTAAGCAAAAGTGAACCAGGCCTTTTTACTGTGAAAACGGCACTTTGGGACTGTGAAAGTGACATTTTGGCCCTGTTGTCCCAAACTGCCCCAGCACTTCCCACATTGCTCAAAGTGGCTAGCTTTCATCCCAACACAGTTTATAGGGCCATACGGTACATAGTTTTCAAGTTACAGACTAAGCTAAGCAAAAGTGAACCAGGCCTTTTTACTGTGAAAATGGCACTTTGGGACTGTGAAAGTGACATTTTGGCCCTGTTGTCCCAAACTGCCCCAGCACTTCCCACATTGCTCAAAGTGGCTAGCTTTCATCCCAACACAGTTTATAGGGCCATACGGTACATAGTTTTCAAGTTACAGACTAAGCTAAGCAAAAGTGAACCAGGCCTTTTTACTGTGAAAACGGCACTTTGGGACTGTGAAAGTGACATTTTGGCCCTGTTGTCCCAAACTGCCCCAGCACTTCCCACATTGCTCAAAGTGGCTAGCTTTCATCCCAACACAGTTTATAGGGCCATACGGTACATAGTTTTCAAGTTACAGACTAAGCTAAGCAAAAGTGAACCAGGCCTTTTTACTGTGAAAATGGCACTTTGGGACTGTGAAAGTGACATTTTGGCCCTGTTGTCCCAAACTGCCCCAGCACTTCCCACATTGCTCAAAGTGGCTAGCTTTCATCCCAACACAGTTTATAGGGCCATACGGTACATAGTTTTCAAGTTACAGACTAAGCTAAGCAAAAGTGAACCAGGCCTTTTTACTGTGAAAATGGCACTTTGGGACTGTGAAAGTGACATTTTGGCCCTGTTGTCCCAAACTGCCCCAGCACTTCCCACATTGCTCAAAGTGGCTAGCTTTCATCCCAACACAGTTTATAGGGCCATACGGTACATAGTTTTCAAGTTACAGACTAAGCTAAGCAAAAGTGAACCAGGCCTTTTTACTGTGAAAATGGCACTTTGGGACTGTGAAAGTGACATTTTGGCCCTGTTGTCCCAAACTGCCCCAGCACTTCCCACATTGCTCAAAGTGGCTAGCTTTCATCCCAACACAGTTTATAGGGCCATACGGTACATAGTTTTCAAGTTACAGACTAAGCTAAGCAAAAGTGAACCAGGCCTTTTTACTGTGAAAATGGCACTTTGGGACTGTGAAAGTGACATTTTGGCCCTGTTGTCCCAAACTGCCCCAGCACTTCCCACATTGCTCAAAGTGGCTAGCTTTCATCCCAACACAGTTTATAGGGCCATACGGTACATAGTTTTCAAGTTACAGACTAAGCTAAGCAAAAGTGAACCAGGCCTTTTTACTGTGAAAATGGCACTTTGGGACTGTGAAAGTGACATTTTGGCCCTGTTGTCCCAAACTGCCCCAGCACTTCCCACATTGCTCAAAGTGGCTAGCTTTCATCCCAACACAGTTTATAGGGCCATACGGTACATAGTTTTCAAGTTACAGACTAAGCTAAGCAAAAGTGAACCAGGCCTTTTTACTGTGAAAATGGCACTTTGGGACTGTGAAAGTGACATTTTGGCCCTGTTGTCCCAAACTGCCCAGCACTTCCCACATTGCTCAAAGTGGCTAGCTTTCATCCCAACACAGTTTATAGGGCCATACGGTACATAGTTTTCAAGTTACAGACTAAGCTAAGCAAAAGTGAACCAGGCCTTTTTACTGTGAAAATGGCACTTTGGGACTGTGAAAGTGACATTTTGGCCCTGTTGTCCCAAACTGCCCCAGCACTTCCCACATTGCTCAAAGTGGCTAGCTTTCATCCCAACACAGTTTATAGGGCCATACGGTACATAGTTTTCAAGTTACAGACTAAGCTAAGCAAAATGAATCTGTTTTTTTTTACTGTGAAAATGGCACTTTGGGACTGTGAAAGTGACATTTTGGCCCTGTTGTCCCAAACTGCCCCAGCACTTCCCACATTGCTCAAAGTGGCTAGCTTTCATCCCAACACAGTTTATAGGGCCATACGGTACATAGTTTTCAAGTTACAGACTAAGCTAAGCAAAATGAATCTGTTTTTTTTTACTGTGAAAATGGCACTTTGGGACTGTGAAAGTGACATTTTGGCCCTGTTCGTTCCCTGTTGTCCCAAACTGCCCCAGCTCTTGCCACAATGCTCAAAGTGGCTAGCTTTCATCCCAACACAGTTTATAGGGCCATACGGTACATAGTTTTCAAGTTACAGACTAAGCTAAGCAAAAGTGAACCAGGCCTTTTTACTGTGAAAACGGCACTTTGGGACTGTGAAAGTGACATTTTGGCCCTGTTGTCCCAAACTGCCCCAGCACTTCCCACATTGCTCAAAGTGGCTAGCTTTCATCCCAACACAGTTTATAGGGCCATACGGTACATAGTTTTCAAGTTACAGACTAAGCTAAGCAAAAGTGAACCAGGCCTTTTTACTGTGAAAATGGCACTTTGGGACTGTGAAAGTGACATTTTGGCCCTGTTGTCCCAAACTGCCCCAGCACTTCCCACATTGCTCAAAGTGGCTAGCTTTCATCCCAACACAGTTTATAGGGCCATACGGTACATAGTTTTCAAGTTACAGACTAAGCTAAGCAAAAGTGAACCAAGCCTTTTTACTGTGAAAATGGCACTTTGGGACTGTGAAAGTGACATTTTGGCCCTGTTGTCCCAAACTGCCCCAGCACTTCCCACATTGCTCAAAGTGGCTAGCTTTCATCCCAACACAGTTTATAGGGCCATACGGTACATAGTTTTCAAGTTACAGACTAAGCTAAGCAAAAGTGAACCAGGCCTTTTTACTGTGAAAACGGCACTTTGGGACTGTGAAAGTGACATTTTGGCCCTGTTGTCCCAAACTGCCCCAGCACTTCCCACATTGCTCAAAGTGGCTAGCTTTCATCCCAACACAGTTTATAGGGCCATACGGTACATAGTTTTCAAGTTACAGACTAAGCTAAGCAAAAGTGAACCAGGCCTTTTTACTGTGAAAATGGCACTTTGGGACTGTGAAAGTGACATTTTGGCCCTGTTGTCCCAAACTGCCCCAGCACTTCCCACATTGCTCAAAGTGGCTAGCTTTCATCCCAACACAGTTTATAGGGCCATACGGTACATAGTTTTCAAGTTACAGACTAAGCTAAGCAAAAGTGAACCAGGCCTTTTTACTGTGAAAATGGCACTTTGGGACTGTGAAAGTGACATTTTGGCCCTGTTGTCCCAAACTGCCCCAGCACTTCCCACATTGCTCAAAGTGGCTAGCTTTCATCCCAACACAGTTTATAGGGCCATACGGTACATAGTTTTCAAGTTACAGACTAAGCTAAGCAAAAGTGAACCAGGCCTTTTTACTGTGAAAATGGCACTTTGGGACTGTGAAAGTGACATTTTGGCCCTGTTGTCCCAAACTGCCCCAGCACTTCCCACATTGCTCAAAGTGGCTAGCTTTCATCCCAACACAGTTTATAGGGCCATACGGTACATAGTTTTCAAGTTACAGACTAAGCTAAGCAAAATGAATCTGTTTTTTTTTACTGTGAAAATGGCACTTTGGGACTGTGAAAGTGACATTTTGGCCCTGTTGTCCCAAACTGCCCCAGCACTTCCCACATTGCTCAAAGTGGCTAGCTTTCATCCCAACACAGTTTATAGGGCCATACGGTACATAGTTTTCAAGTTACAGACTAAGCTAAGCAAAATGAATCTGTTTTTTTTTACTGTGAAAATGGCACTTTGGGACTGTGAAAGTGACATTTTGGCCCTGTTCGTTCCCTGTTGTCCCAAACTGCCCCAGCTCTTGCCACAATGCTCAAAGTGGCTAGCTTTCATCCCAACACAGTTTATAGGGCCATACGGTACATAGTTTTCAAGTTACAGACTAAGCTAAGCAAAAGTGAACCAGGCCTTTTTACTGTGAAAACGGCACTTTGGGACTGTGAAAGTGACATTTTGGCCCTGTTGTCCCAAACTGCCCCAGCACTTCCCACATTGCTCAAAGTGGCTAGCTTTCATCCCAACACAGTTTATAGGGCCATACGGTACATAGTTTTCAAGTTACAGACTAAGCTAAGCAAAAGTGAACCAGGCCTTTTTACTGTGAAAATGGCACTTTGGGACTGTGAAAGTGACATTTTGGCCCTGTTGTCCCAAACTGCCCCAGCACTTCCCACATTGCTCAAAGTGGCTAGCTTTCATCCCAACACAGTTTATAGGGCCATACGGTACATAGTTTTCAAGTTACAGACTAAGCTAAGCAAAAGTGAACCAGGCCTTTTTACTGTGAAAATGGCACTTTGGGACTGTGAAAGTGACATTTTGGCCCTGTTGTCCCAAACTGCCCCAGCACTTCCCACATTGCTCAAAGTGGCTAGCTTTCATCCCAACACAGTTTATAGGGCCATACGGTACATAGTTTTCAAGTTACAGACTAAGCTAAGCAAAAGTGAACCAGGCCTTTTTACTGTGAAAACGGCACTTTGGGACTGTGAAAGTGACATTTTGGCCCTGTTGTCCCAAACTGCCCCAGCACTTCCCACATTGCTCAAAGTGGCTAGCTTTCATCCCAACACAGTTTATAGGGCCATACGGTACATAGTTTTCAAGTTACAGACTAAGCTAAGCAAAAGTGAACCAGGCCTTTTTACTGTGAAAATGGCACTTTGGGACTGTGAAAGTGACATTTTGGCCCTGTTCGTTCCCTGTTGTCCCAAACTGCCCCAGCTCTTGCCACAATGCTCAAAGTGGCTAGCTTTCATCCCAACACAGTTTATAGGGCCATACGGTACATAGTTTTCAAGTTACAGACTAAGCTAAGCAAAATGAATCTGTTTTTTTTTACTGTGAAAATGGCACTTTGGGACTGTGAAAGTGACATTTTGGCCCTGTTGTCCCAAACTGCCCCAGCACTTCCCACATTGCTCAAAGTGGCTAGCTTTCATCCCAACACAGTTTATAGGGCCATACGGTACATAGTTTTCAAGTTACAGACTAAGCTAAGCAAAAGTGAACCAGGCCTTTTTACTGTGAAAACGGCACTTTGGGACTGTGAAAGTGACATTTTGGCCCTGTTGTCCCAAACTGCCCCAGCACTTCCCACATTGCTCAAAGTGGCTAGCTTTCATCCCAACACAGTTTATAGGGCCATACGGTACATAGTTTTCAAGTTACAGACTAAGCTAAGCAAAATGAATCTGTTTTTTTTTACTGTGAAAATGGCACTTTGGGACTGTGAAAGTGACATTTTGGCCCTGTTCGTTCCCTGTTGTCCCAAACTGCCCCAGCTCTTGCCACAATGCTCAAAGTGGCTAGCTTTCATCCCAACACAGTTTATAGGGCCATACGGTACATAGTTTTCAAGTTACAGACTAAGCTAAGCAAAAGTGAACCAGGCCTTTTTACTGTGAAAACGGCACTTTGGGACTGTGAAAGTGACATTTTGGCCCTGTTGTCCCAAACTGCCCCAGCACTTCCCACATTGCTCAAAGTGGCTAGCTTTCATCCCAACACAGTTTATAGGGCCATACGGTACATAGTTTTCAAGTTACAGACTAAACTAAGCAAAAGTGAACCAGGCCTTTTTACTGTGAAAATGGCACTTTGGGACTGTGAAAGTGACATTTTGGCCCTGTTGTCCCAAACTGCCCCAGCACTTCCCACATTGCTCAAAGTGGCTAGCTTTCATCCCAACACAGTTTATAGGGCCATACGGTACATAGTTTTCAAGTTACAGACTAAGCTAAGCAAAAGTGAACCAGGCCTTTTTACTGTGAAAACGGCACTTTGGGACTGTGAAAGTGACATTTTGGCCCTGTTGTCCCAAACTGCCCCAGCACTTCCCACATTGCTCAAAGTGGCTAGCTTTCATCCCAACACAGTTTATAGGGCCATACGGTACATAGTTTTCAAGTTACAGACTAAGCTAAGCAAAAGTGAACCAGGCCTTTTTACTGTGAAAATGGCACTTTGGGACTGTGAAAGTGACATTTTGGCCCTGTTGTCCCAAACTGCCCCAGCACTTCCCACATTGCTCAAAGTGGCTAGCTTTCATCCCAACACAGTTTATAGGGCCATACGGTACATAGTTTTCAAGTTACAGACTAAGCTAAGCAAAAGTGAACCAGGCCTTTTTACTGTGAAAATGGCACTTTGGGACTGTGAAAGTGACATTTTGGCCCTGTTGTCCCAAACTGCCCCAGCACTTCCCACATTGCTCAAAGTGGCTAGCTTTCATCCCAACACAGTTTATAGGGCCATACGGTACATAGTTTTCAAGTTACAGACTAAGCTAAGCAAAAGTGAACCAGGCCTTTTTACTGTGAAAATGGCACTTTGGGACTGTGAAAGTGACATTTTGGCCCTGTTGTCCCAAACTGCCCCAGCACTTCCCACATTGCTCAAAGTGGCTAGCTTTCATCCCAACACAGTTTATAGGGCCATACGGTACATAGTTTTCAAGTTACAGACTAAGCTAAGCAAAAGTGAACCAGGCCTTTTTACTGTGAAAATGGCACTTTGGGACTGTGAAAGTGACATTTTGGCCCTGTTGTCCCAAACTGCCCCAGCACTTCCCACATTGCTCAAAGTGGCTAGCTTTCATCCCAACACAGTTTATAGGGCCATACGGTACATAGTTTTCAAGTTACAGACTAAGCTAAGCAAAAGTGAACCTGGCCTTTTTACTGTGAAAATGGCACTTTGGGACTGTGAAAGTGACATTTTGGCCCTGTTGTCCCAAACTGCCCCAGCACTTCCCACATTGCTCAAAGTGGCTAGCTTTCATCCCAACACAGTTTATAGGGCCATACGGTACATAGTTTTCAAGTTACAGACTAAGCTAAGCAAAAGTGAACCAGGCCTTTTTACTGTGAAAACGGCACTTTGGGACTGTGAAAGTGACATTTTGGCCCTGTTGTCCCAAACTGCCCCAGCACTTCCCACATTGCTCAAAGTGGCTAGCTTTCATCCCAACACAGTTTATAGGGCCATACGGTACATAGTTTTCAAGTTACAGACTAAGCTAAGCAAAAGTGAACCAGGCCTTTTTACTGTGAAAATGGCACTTTGGGACTGTGAAAGTGACATTTTGGCCCTGTTCGTTCCCTGTTGTCCCAAACTGCCCCAGCTCTTGCCACAATGCTCAAAGTGGCTAGCTTTCATCCCAACACAGTTTATAGGGCCATACGGTACATAGTTTTCAAGTTACAGACTAAGCTAAGCAAAATGAATCTGTTTTTTTTTACTGTGAAAATGGCACTTTGGGACTGTGAAAGTGACATTTTGGCCCTGTTGTCCCAAACTGCCCCAGCACTTCCCACATTGCTCAAAGTGGCTAGCTTTCATCCCAACACAGTTTATAGGGCCATACGGTACATAGTTTTCAAGTTACAGACTAAGCTAAGCAAAAGTGAACCAGGCCTTTTTACTGTGAAAACGGCACTTTGGGACTGTGAAAGTGACATTTTGGCCCTGTTGTCCCAAACTGCCCCAGCACTTCCCACATTGCTCAAAGTGGCTAGCTTTCATCCCAACACAGTTTATAGGGCCATACGGTACATAGTTTTCAAGTTACAGACTAAGCTAAGCAAAATGAATCTGTTTTTTTTTACTGTGAAAATGGCACTTTGGGACTGTGAAAGTGACATTTTGGCCCTGTTCGTTCCCTGTTGTCCCAAACTGCCCCAGCTCTTGCCACAATGCTCAAAGTGGCTAGCTTTCATCCCAACACAGTTTATAGGGCCATACGGTACATAGTTTTCAAGTTACAGACTAAGCTAAGCAAAAGTGAACCAGGCCTTTTTACTGTGAAAACGGCACTTTGGGACTGTGAAAGTGACATTTTGGCCCTGTTGTCCCAAACTGCCCCAGCACTTCCCACATTGCTCAAAGTGGCTAGCTTTCATCCCAACACAGTTTATAGGGCCATACGGTACATAGTTTTCAAGTTACAGACTAAGCTAAGCAAAAGTGAACCAGGCCTTTTTACTGTGAAAATGGCACTTTGGGACTGTGAAAGTGACATTTTGGCCCTGTTGTCCCAAACTGCCCCAGCACTTCCCACATTGCTCAAAGTGGCTAGCTTTCATCCCAACACAGTTTATAGGGCCATAAGGTACATAGTTTTCAAGTTACAGACTAAGCTAAGCAAAAGTGAACCAGGCCTTTTTACTGTGAAAACGGCACTTTGGGACTGTGAAAGTGACATTTTGGCCCTGTTGTCCCAAACTGCCCCAGCACTTCCCACATTGCTCAAAGTGGCTAGCTTTCATCCCAACACAGTTTATAGGGCCATACGGTACATAGTTTTCAAGTTACAGACTAAGCTAAGCAAAAGTGAACCAGGCCTTTTTACTGTGAAAATGGCACTTTGGGACTGTGAAAGTGACATTTTGGCCCTGTTGTCCCAAACTGCCCCAGCACTTCCCACATTGCTCAAAGTGGCTAGCTTTCATCCCAACACAGTTTATAGGGCCATACGGTACATAGTTTTCAAGTTACAGACTAAGCTAAGCAAAAGTGAACCAGGCCTTTTTACTGTGAAAATGGCACTTTGGGACTGTGAAAGTGACATTTTGGCCCTGTTGTCCCAAACTGCCCCAGCACTTCCCACATTGCTCAAAGTGGCTAGCTTTCATCCCAACACAGTTTATAGGGCCATACGGTACATAGTTTTCAAGTTACAGACTAAGCTAAGCAAAAGTGAACCAGGCCTTTTTACTGTGAAAATGGCACTTTGGGACTGTGAAAGTGACATTTTGGCCCTGTTGTCCCAAACTGCCCCAGCACTTCCCACATTGCTCAAAGTGGCTAGCTTTCATCCCAACACAGTTTATAGGGCCATACGGTACATAGTTTTCAAGTTACAGACTAAGCTAAGCAAAAGTGAACCAGGCCTTTTTACTGTGAAAACGGCACTTTGGGACTGTGAAAGTGACATTTTGGCCCTGTTGTCCCAAACTGCCCCAGCACTTCCCACATTGCTCAAAGTGGCTAGCTTTCATCCCAACACAGTTTATAGGGCCATACGGTACATAGTTTTCAAGTTACAGACTAAGCTAAGCAAAAGTGAACCAGGCCTTTTTACTGTGAAAATGGCACTTTGGGACTGTGAAAGTGACATTTTGGCCCTGTTCGTTCCCTGTTGTCCCAAACTGCCCCAGCTCTTGCCACAATGCTCAAAGTGGCTAGCTTTCATCCCAACACAGTTTATAGGGCCATACGGTACATAGTTTTCAAGTTACAGACTAAGCTAAGCAAAATGAATCTGTTTTTTTTTACTGTGAAAATGGCACTTTGGGACTGTGAAAGTGACATTTTGGCCCTGTTGTCCCAAACTGCCCCAGCACTTCCCACATTGCTCAAAGTGGCTAGCTTTCATCCCAACACAGTTTATAGGGCCATACGGTACATAGTTTTCAAGTTACAGACTAAGCTAAGCAAAAGTGAACCAGGCCTTTTTACTGTGAAAACGGCACTTTGGGACTGTGAAAGTGACATTTTGGCCCTGTTGTCCCAAACTGCCCCAGCACTTCCCACATTGCTCAAAGTGGCTAGCTTTCATCCCAACACAGTTTATAGGGCCATACGGTACATAGTTTTCAAGTTACAGACTAAGCTAAGCAAAATGAATCTGTTTTTTTTTACTGTGAAAATGGCACTTTGGGACTGTGAAAGTGACATTTTGGCCCTGTTCGTTCCCTGTTGTCCCAAACTGCCCCAGCTCTTGCCACAATGCTCAAAGTGGCTAGCTTTCATCCCAACACAGTTTATAGGGCCATACGGTACATAGTTTTCAAGTTACAGACTAAGCTAAGCAAAAGTGAACCAGGCCTTTTTACTGTGAAAACGGCACTTTGGGACTGTGAAAGTGACATTTTGGCCCTGTTGTCCCAAACTGCCCCAGCACTTCCCACATTGCTCAAAGTGGCTAGCTTTCATCCCAACACAGTTTATAGGGCCATACGGTACATAGTTTTCAAGTTACAGACTAAGCTAAGCAAAAGTGAACCAGGCCTTTTTACTGTGAAAACGGCACTTTGGGACTGTGAAAGTGACATTTTGGCCCTGTTGTCCCAAACTGCCCCAGCACTTCCCACATTGCTCAAAGTGGCTAGCTTTCATCCCAACACAGTTTATAGGGCCATACGGTACATAGTTTTCAAGTTACAGACTAAGCTAAGCAAAAGTGAACCAGGCCTTTTTACTGTGAAAATGGCACTTTGGGACTGTGAAAGTGACATTTTGGCCCTGTTGTCCCAAACTGCCCCAGCACTTCCCACATTGCTCAAAGTGGCTAGCTTTCATCCCAACACAGTTTATAGGGCCATACGGTACATAGTTTTCAAGTTACAGACTAAGCTAAGCAAAAGTGAACCAGGCCTTTTTACTGTGAAAATGGCACTTTGGGACTGTGAAAGTGACATTTTGGCCCTGTTGTCCCAAACTGCCCCAGCACTTCCCACATTGCTCAAAGTGGCTAGCTTTCATCCCAACACAGTTTATAGGGCCATACGGTACATAGTTTTCAAGTTACAGACTAAGCTAAGCAAAAGTGAACCAGGCCTTTTTACTGTGAAAATGGCACTTTGGGACTGTGAAAGTGACATTTTGGCCCTGTTGTCCCAAACTGCCCCAGCACTTCCCACATTGCTCAAAGTGGCTAGCTTTCATCCCAACACAGTTTATAGGGCCATACGGTACATAGTTTTCAAGTTACAGACTAAGCTAAGCAAAAGTGAACCAGGCCTTTTTACTGTGAAAATGGCACTTTGGGACTGTGAAAGTGACATTTTGGCCCTGTTGTCCCAAACTGCCCCAGCACTTCCCACATTGCTCAAAGTGGCTAGCTTTCATCCCAACACAGTTTATAGGGCCATACGGTACATAGTTTTCAAGTTACAGACTAAGCTAAGCAAAAGTGAACCAGGCCTTTTTACTGTGAAAATGGCACTTTGGGACTGTGAAAGTGACATTTTGGCCCTGTTGTCCCAAACTGCCCCAGCACTTCCCACATTGCTCAAAGTGGCTAGCTTTCATCCCAACACAGTTTATAGGGCCATACGGTACATAGTTTTCAAGTTACAGACTAAGCTAAGCAAAATGAATCTGTTTTTTTTTACTGTGAAAATGGCACTTTGGGACTGTGAAAGTGACATTTTGGCCCTGTTGTCCCAAACTGCCCCAGCACTTCCCACATTGCTCAAAGTGGCTAGCTTTCATCCCAACACAGTTTATAGGGCCATACGGTACATAGTTTTCAAGTTACAGACTAAGCTAAGCAAAATGAATCTGTTTTTTTTTACTGTGAAAATGGCACTTTGGGACTGTGAAAGTGACATTTTGGCCCTGTTCGTTCCCTGTTGTCCCAAACTGCCCCAGCTCTTGCCACAATGCTCAAAGTGGCTAGCTTTCATCCCAACACAGTTTATAGGGCCATACGGTACATAGTTTTCAAGTTACAGACTAAGCTAAGCAAAAGTGAACCAGGCCTTTTTACTGTGAAAACGGCACTTTGGGACTGTGAAAGTGACATTTTGGCCCTGTTGTCCCAAACTGCCCCAGCACTTCCCACATTGCTCAAAGTGGCTAGCTTTCATCCCAACACAGTTTATAGGGCCATACGGTACATAGTTTTCAAGTTACAGACTAAGCTAAGCAAAAGTGAACCAGGCCTTTTTACTGTGAAAATGGCACTTTGGGACTGTGAAAGTGACATTTTGGCCCTGTTGTCCCAAACTGCCCCAGCACTTCCCACATTGCTCAAAGTGGCTAGCTTTCATCCCAACACAGTTTATAGGGCCATACGGTACATAGTTTTCAAGTTACAGACTAAGCTAAGCAAAAGTGAACCAGGCCTTTTTACTGTGAAAATGGCACTTTGGGACTGTGAAAGTGACATTTTGGCCCTGTTGTCCCAAACTGCCCCAGCACTTCCCACATTGCTCAAAGTGGCTAGCTTTCATCCCAACACAGTTTATAGGGCCATACGGTACATAGTTTTCAAGTTACAGACTAAGCTAAGCAAAAGTGAACCAGGCCTTTTTACTGTGAAAACGGCACTTTGGGACTGTGAAAGTGACATTTTGGCCCTGTTGTCCCAAACTGCCCCAGCACTTCCCACATTGCTCAAAGTGGCTAGCTTTCATCCCAACACAGTTTATAGGGCCATACGGTACATAGTTTTCAAGTTACAGACTAAGCTAAGCAAAAGTGAACCAGGCCTTTTTACTGTGAAAATGGCACTTTGGGACTGTGAAAGTGACATTTTGGCCCTGTTCGTTCCCTGTTGTCCCAAACTGCCCCAGCTCTTGCCACAATGCTCAAAGTGGCTAGCTTTCATCCCAACACAGTTTATAGGGCCATACGGTACATAGTTTTCAAGTTACAGACTAAGCTAAGCAAAATGAATCTGTTTTTTTTTACTGTGAAAATGGCACTTTGGGACTGTGAAAGTGACATTTTGGCCCTGTTGTCCCAAACTGCCCCAGCACTTCCCACATTGCTCAAAGTGGCTAGCTTTCATCCCAACACAGTTTATAGGGCCATACGGTACATAGTTTTCAAGTTACAGACTAAGCTAAGCAAAAGTGAACCAGGCCTTTTTACTGTGAAAACGGCACTTTGGGACTGTGAAAGTGACATTTTGGCCCTGTTGTCCCAAACTGCCCCAGCACTTCCCACATTGCTCAAAGTGGCTAGCTTTCATCCCAACACAGTTTATAGGGCCATACGGTACATAGTTTTCAAGTTACAGACTAAGCTAAGCAAAATGAATCTGTTTTTTTTTACTGTGAAAATGGCACTTTGGGACTGTGAAAGTGACATTTTGGCCCTGTTCGTTCCTGTTGTCCCAAACTGCCCCAGCTCTTGCCACAATGCTCAAAGTGGCTAGCTTTCATCCCAACACAGTTTATAGGGCCATACGGTACATAGTTTTCAAGTTACAGACTAAGCTAAGCAAAAGTGAACCAGGCCTTTTTACTGTGAAAACGGCACTTTGGGACTGTGAAAGTGACATTTTGGCCCTGTTGTCCCAAACTGCCCCAGCACTTCCCACATTGCTCAAAGTGGCTAGCTTTCATCCCAACACAGTTTATAGGGCCATACGGTACATAGTTTTCAAGTTACAGACTAAGCTAAGCAAAAGTGAACCAGGCCTTTTTACTGTGAAAACGGCACTTTGGGACTGTGAAAGTGACATTTTGGCCCTGTTGTCCCAAACTGCCCCAGCACTTCCCACATTGCTCAAAGTGGCTAGCTTTCATCCCAACACAGTTTATAGGGCCATACGGTACATAGTTTTCAAGTTACAGACTAAGCTAAGCAAAATGAATCTGTTTTTTTTTACTGTGAAAATGGCACTTTGGGACTGTGAAAGTGACATTTTGGCCCTGTTCGTTCCCTGTTGTCCCAAACTGCCCCAGCTCTTGCCACAATGCTCAAAGTGGCTAGCTTTCATCCCATCACAGTTTATAGGGCCATACGGTACATAGTTTTCAAGTTACAGACTAAGCTAAGCAAAATGAATCTGTTTTTTTTTACTGTGAAAATGGCACTTTGGGACTGTGAAAGTGACATTTTGGCCCTGTTGTCCCAAACTGCCCCAGCACTTCCCACATTGCTCAAAGTGGCTAGCTTTCATCCCAACACAGTTTATAGGGCCATACGGTACATAGTTTTCAAGTTACAGACTAAGCTAAGCAAAAGTGAACCAGGCCTTTTTACTGTGAAAACGGCACTTTGGGACTGTGAAAGTGACATTTTGGCCCTGTTGTCCCAAACTGCCCCAGCACTTCCCACATTGCTCAAAGTGGCTAGCTTTCATCCCAACACAGTTTATAGGGCCATACGGTACATAGTTTTCAAGTTACAGACTAAGCTAAGCAAAATGAATCTGTTTTTTTTTACTGTGAAAATGGCACTTTGGGACTGTGAAAGTGACATTTTGGCCCTGTTCGTTCCCTGTTGTCCCAAACTGCCCCAGCTCTTGCCACAATGCTCAAAGTGGCTAGCTTTCATCCCAACACAGTTTATAGGGCCATACGGTACATAGTTTTCAAGTTACAGACTAAGCTAAGCAAAAGTGAACCAGGCCTTTTTACTGTGAAAACGGCACTTTGGGACTGTGAAAGTGACATTTTGGCCCTGTTGTCCCAAACTGCCCCAGCACTTCCCACATTGCTCAAAGTGGCTAGCTTTCATCCCAACACAGTTTATAGGGCCATACGGTACATAGTTTTCAAGTTACAGACTAAGCTAAGCAAAAGTGAACCAGGCCTTTTTACTGTGAAAATGGCACTTTGGGACTGTGAAAGTGACATTTTGGCCCTGTTGTCCCAAACTGCCCCAGCACTTCCCACATTGCTCAAAGTGGCTAGCTTTCATCCCAACACAGTTTATAGGGCCATACGGTACATAGTTTTCAAGTTACAGACTAAGCTAAGCAAAAGTGAACCAGGCCTTTTTACTGTGAAAACGGCACTTTGGGACTGTGAAAGTGACATTTTGGCCCTGTTGTCCCAAACTGCCCCAGCACTTCCCACATTGCTCAAAGTGGCTAGCTTTCATCCCAACACAGTTTATAGGGCCATACGGTACATAGTTTTCAAGTTACAGACTAAGCTAAGCAAAAGTGAACCAGGCCTTTTTACTGTGAAAATGGCACTTTGGGACTGTGAAAGTGACATTTTGGCCCTGTTGTCCCAAACTGCCCCAGCACTTCCCACATTGCTCAAAGTGGCTAGCTTTCATCCCAACACAGTTTATAGGGCCATACGGTACATAGTTTTCAAGTTACAGACTAAGCTAAGCAAAAGTGAACCAGGCCTTTTTACTGTGAAAATGGCACTTTGGGACTGTGAAAGTGACATTTTGGCCCTGTTGTCCCAAACTGCCCCAGCACTTCCCACATTGCTCAAAGTGGCTAGCTTTCATCCCAACACAGTTTATAGGGCCATACGGTACATAGTTTTCAAGTTACAGACTAAGCTAAGCAAAAGTGAACCAGGCCTTTTTACTGTGAAAATGGCACTTTGGGACTGTGAAAGTGACATTTTGGCCCTGTTGTCCCAAACTGCCCCAGCACTTCCCACATTGCTCAAAGTGGCTAGCTTTCATCCCAACACAGTTTATAGGGCCATACGGTACATAGTTTTCAAGTTACAGACTAAGCTAAGCAAAAGTGAACCAGGCCTTTTTACTGTGAAAATGGCACTTTGGGACTGTGAAAGTGACATTTTGGCCCTGTTGTCCCAAACTGCCCCAGCACTTCCCACATTGCTCAAAGTGGCTAGCTTTCATCCCAACACAGTTTATAGGGCCATACGGTACATAGTTTTCAAGTTACAGACTAAGCTAAGCAAAAGTGAACCAGGCCTTTTTACTGTGAAAATGGCACTTTGGGACTGTGAAAGTGACATTTTGGCCCTGTTGTCCCAAACTGCCCCAGCACTTCCCACATTGCTCAAAGTGGCTAGCTTTCATCCCAACACAGTTTATAGGGCCATACGGTACATAGTTTTCAAGTTACAGACTAAGCTAAGCAAAATGAATCTGTTTTTTTTTACTGTGAAAATGGCACTTTGGGACTGTGAAAGTGACATTTTGGCCCTGTTGTCCCAAACTGCCCCAGCACTTCCCACATTGCTCAAAGTGGCTAGCTTTCATCCCAACACAGTTTATAGGGCCATACGGTACATAGTTTTCAAGTTACAGACTAAGCTAAGCAAAATGAATCTGTTTTTTTTTACTGTGAAAATGGCACTTTGGGACTGTGAAAGTGACATTTTGGCCCTGTTCGTTCCCTGTTGTCCCAAACTGCCCCAGCTCTTGCCACAATGCTCAAAGTGGCTAGCTTTCATCCCAACACAGTTTATAGGGCCATACGGTACATAGTTTTCAAGTTACAGACTAAGCTAAGCAAAATGAATCTGTTTTTTTTTACTGTGAAAATGGCACTTTGGGACTGTGAAAGTGACATTTTGGCCCTGTTGTCCCAAACTGCCCCAGCACTTCCCACATTGCTCAAAGTGGCTAGCTTTCATCCCAACACAGTTTATAGGGCCATACGGTACATAGTTTTCAAGTTACAGACTAAGCTAAGCAAAAGTGAACCAGGCCTTTTTACTGTGAAAACGGCACTTTGGGACTGTGAAAGTGACATTTTGGCCCTGTTGTCCCAAACTGCCCCAGCACTTCCCACATTGCTCAAAGTGGCTAGCTTTCATCCCAACACAGTTTATAGGGCCATACGGTACATAGTTTTCAAGTTACAGACTAAGCTAAGCAAAATGAATCTGTTTTTTTTTACTGTGAAAATGGCACTTTGGGACTGTGAAAGTGACATTTTGGCCCTGTTCGTTCCCTGTTGTCCCAAACTGCCCCAGCTCTTGCCACAATGCTCAAAGTGGCTAGCTTTCATCCCAACACAGTTTATAGGGCCATACGGTACATAGTTTTCAAGTTACAGACTAAGCTAAGCAAAAGTGAACCAGGCCTTTTTACTGTGAAAACGGCACTTTGGGACTGTGAAAGTGACATTTTGGCCCTGTTGTCCCAAACTGCCCCAGCACTTCCCACATTGCTCAAAGTGGCTAGCTTTCATCCCAACACAGTTTATAGGGCCATACGGTACATAGTTTTCAAGTTACAGACTAAGCTAAGCAAAAGTGAACCAGGCCTTTTTACTGTGAAAATGGCACTTTGGGACTGTGAAAGTGACATTTTGGCCCTGTTGTCCCAAACTGCCCCAGCACTTCCCACATTGCTCAAAGTGGCTAGCTTTCATCCCAACACAGTTTATAGGGCCATACGGTACATAGTTTTCAAGTTACAGACTAAGCTAAGCAAAAGTGAACCAGGCCTTTTTACTGTGAAAACGGCACTTTGGGACTGTGAAAGTGACATTTTGGCCCTGTTGTCCCAAACTGCCCCAGCACTTCCCACATTGCTCAAAGTGGCTAGCTTTCATCCCAACACAGTTTATAGGGCCATACGGTACATAGTTTTCAAGTTACAGACTAAGCTAAGCAAAAGTGAACCAGGCCTTTTTACTGTGAAAATGGCACTTTGGGACTGTGAAAGTGACATTTTGGCCCTGTTGTCCCAAACTGCCCCAGCACTTCCCACATTGCTCAAAGTGGCTAGCTTTCATCCCAACACAGTTTATAGGGCCATACGGTACATAGTTTTCAAGTTACAGACTAAGCTAAGCAAAAGTGAACCAGGCCTTTTTACTGTGAAAATGGCACTTTGGGACTGTGAAAGTGACATTTTGGCCCTGTTGTCCCAAACTGCCCCAGCACTTCCCACATTGCTCAAAGTGGCTAGCTTTCATCCCAACACAGTTTATAGGGCCATACGGTACATAGTTTTCAAGTTACAGACTAAGCTAAGCAAAAGTGAACCAGGCCTTTTTACTGTGAAAATGGCACTTTGGGACTGTGAAAGTGACATTTTGGCCCTGTTGTCCCAAACTGCCCCAGCACTTCCCACATTGCTCAAAGTGGCTAGCTTTCATCCCAACACAGTTTATAGGGCCATACGGTACATAGTTTTCAAGTTACAGACTAAGCTAAGCAAAAGTGAACCAGGCCTTTTTACTGTGAAAATGGCACTTTGGGACTGTGAAAGTGACATTTTGGCCCTGTTGTCCCAAACTGCCCCAGCACTTCCCACATTGCTCAAAGTGGCTAGCTTTCATCCCAACACAGTTTATAGGGCCATACGGTACATAGTTTTCAAGTTACAGACTAAGCTAAGCAAAAGTGAACCAGGCCTTTTTACTGTGAAAATGGCACTTTGGGACTGTGAAAGTGACATTTTGGCCCTGTTGTCCCAAACTGCCCCAGCACTTCCCACATTGCTCAAAGTGGCTAGCTTTCATCCCAACACAGTTTATAGGGCCATACGGTACATAGTTTTCAAGTTACAGACTAAGCTAAGCAAAAGTGAACCAGGCCTTTTTACTGTGAAAATGGCACTTTGGGACTGTGAAAGTGACATTTTGGCCCTGTTGTCCCAAACTGCCCCAGCACTTCCCACATTGCTCAAAGTGGCTAGCTTTCATCCCAACACAGTTTATAGGGCCATACGGTACATAGTTTTCAAGTTACAGACTAAGCTAAGCAAAATGAATCTGTCTTTTTTACTGTGAAAATGGCACTTTGGGACTGTGAAAGTGACATTTTGGCCCTGTTGTCCCAAACTGCCCCAGCACTTCCCACATTGCTCAAAGTGGCTAGCTTTCATCCCAACACAGTTTATAGGGCCATACGGTACATAGTTTTCAAGTTACAGACTAAGCTAAGCAAAATGAATCTGTCTTTTTTTACTGTGAAAATGGCACTTTGGGACTGTGAAAGTGACATTTTGGCCCTGTCGTCCTGTTGTCCCAAACTGCCCCAGCTCTTGCCCACATTGCTCAAAGTGGCTAGCTTTCATCCCAACACAGTTTATAGGGCCATACGGTACATAGTTTTCAAGTTACAGACTAAGCTAAGCAAAATGAATCTGTTTTTTTTTACTGTGAAAATGGCACTTTGGGACTGTGAAAGTGACATTTTGGCCCTGTTGTCCCAAACTGCCCCAGCACTTCCCACATTGCTCAAAGTGGCTAGCTTTCATCCCAACACAGTTTATAGGGCCATACGGTACATAGTTTTCAAGTTACAGACTAAGCTAAGCAAAATGAATCTGTCTTTTTTTACTGTGAAAATGGCACTTTGGGACTGTGAAAGTGACATTTTGGCCCTGTTCGTTCCCTGTGTCCCAAACTGCCCCAGCTCTTGCCACAATGCTCAAAGTGGCTAGCTTTCATCCCAACACAGTTTATAGGGCCATACGGTACATAGTTTTCAAGTTACAGACTAAGCTAAGCAAAAGTGAACCAGGCCTTTTTACTGTGAAAATGGCACTTTGGGACTGTGAAAGTGACATTTTGGCCCTGTTGTCCCAAACTGCCCCAGCACTTCCCACATTGCTCAAAGTGGCTAGCTTTCATCCCAACACAGTTTATAGGGCCATACGGTACATAGTTTTCAAGTTACAGACTAAGCTAAGCAAAAGTGAACCAGGCCTTTTTACTGTGAAAATGGCACTTTGGGACTGTGAAAGTGACATTTTGGCCCTGTTGTCCCAAACTGCCCCAGCACTTCCCACATTGCTCAAAGTGGCTAGCTTTCATCCCAACACAGTTTATAGGGCCATACGGTACATAGTTTTCAAGTTACAGACTAAGCTAAGCAAAAGTGAACCAGGCCTTTTTACTGTGAAAATGGCACTTTGGGACTGTGAAAGTGACATTTTGGCCCTGTTGTCCCAAACTGCCCCAGCACTTCCCACATTGCTCAAAGTGGCTAGCTTTCATCCCAACACAGTTTATAGGGCCATACGGTACATAGTTTTCAAGTTACAGACTAAGCTAAGCAAAAGTGAACCAGGCCTTTTTACTGTGAAAATGGCACTTTGGGACTGTGAAAGTGACATTTTGGCCCTGTTGTCCCAAACTGCCCCAGCACTTCCCACATTGCTCAAAGTGGCTAGCTTTCATCCCAACACAGTTTATAGGGCCATACGGTACATAGTTTTCAAGTTACAGACTAAGCTAAGCAAAAGTGAACCAGGCCTTTTTACTGTGAAAATGGCACTTTGGGACTGTGAAAGTGACATTTTGGCCCTGTTGTCCCAAACTGCCCCAGCACTTCCCACATTGCTCAAAGTGGCTAGCTTTCATCCCAACACAGTTTATAGGGCCATACGGTACATAGTTTTCAAGTTACAGACTAAGCTAAGCAAAAGTGAACCAGGCCTTTTTACTGTGAAAATGGCACTTTGGGACTGTGAAAGTGACATTTTGGCCCTGTTGTCCCAAACTGCCCCAGCACTTCCCACATTGCTCAAAGTGGCTAGCTTTCATCCCAACACAGTTTATAGGGCCATACGGTACATAGTTTTCAAGTTACAGACTAAGCTAAGCAAAAGTGAACCAGGCCTTTTTACTGTGAAAATGGCACTTTGGGACTGTGAAAGTGACATTTTGGCCCTGTTGTCCCAAACTGCCCCAGCACTTCCCACATTGCTCAAAGTGGCTAGCTTTCATCCCAACACAGTTTATAGGGCCATACGGTACATAGTTTTCAAGTTACAGACTAAGCTAAGCAAAAGTGAACCAGGCCTTTTTTACTGTGAAAATGGCACTTTGGGACTGTGAAAGTGACATTTTGGCCCTGTTGTCCCAAACTGCCCCAGCACTTCCCACATTGCTCAAAGTGGCTAGCTTTCATCCCAACACAGTTTATAGGGCCATACGGTACATAGTTTTCAAGTTACAGACTAAGCTAAGCAAAAGTGAACCAGGCCTTTTTACTGTGAAAATGGCACTTTGGGACTGTGAAAGTGACATTTTGGCCCTGTTGTCCCAAACTGCCCCAGCACTTCCCACATTGCTCAAAGTGGCTAGCTTTCATCCCAACACAGTTTATAGGGCCATACGGTACATAGTTTTCAAGTTACAGACTAAGCTAAGCAAAAGTGAACCAGGCCTTTTTACTGTGAAAATGGCACTTTGGGACTGTGAAAGTGACATTTTGGCCCTGTTGTCCCAAACTGCCCCAGCACTTCCCACATTGCTCAAAGTGGCTAGCTTTCATCCCAACACAGTTTATAGGGCCATACGGTACATAGTTTTCAAGTTACAGACTAAGCTAAGCAAAATGAATCTGTTTTTTTTACTGTGAAAATGGCACTTTGGGACTGTGAAAGTGACATTTTGGCCCTGTTGTCCCAAACTGCCCCAGCACTTCCCACATTGCTCAAAGTGGCTAGCTTTCATCCCAACACAGTTTATAGGGCCATACGGTACATAGTTTTCAAGTTACAGACTAAGCTAAGCAAAAGTGAACCAGGCCTTTTTACTGTGAAAATGGCACTTTGGGACTGTGAAAGTGACATTTTGGCCCTGTTGTCCCAAACTGCCCCAGCACTTCCCACATTGCTCAAAGTGGCTAGCTTTCATCCCAACACAGTTTATAGGGCCATACGGTACATAGTTTTCAAGTTACAGACTAAGCTAAGCAAAAGTGAACCAGGCCTTTTTACTGTGAAAATGGCACTTTGGGACTGTGAAAGTGACATTTTGGCCCTGTTGTCCCAAACTGCCCCAGCACTTCCCACATTGCTCAAAGTGGCTAGCTTTCATCCCAACACAGTTTATAGGGCCATACGGTACATAGTTTTCAAGTTACAGACTAAGCTAAGCAAAAGTGAACCAGGCCTTTTTACTGTGAAAATGGCACTTTGGGACTGTGAAAGTGACATTTTGGCCCTGTTGTCCCAAACTGCCCCAGCACTTCCCACATTGCTCAAAGTGGCTAGCTTTCATCCCAACACAGTTTATAGGGCCATACGGTACATAGTTTTCAAGTTACAGACTAAGCTAAGCAAAAGTGAACCAGGCCTTTTTACTGTGAAAATGGCACTTTGGGACTGTGAAAGTGACATTTTGGCCCTGTTGTCCCAAACTGCCCCAGCACTTCCCACATTGCTCAAAGTGGCTAGCTTTCATCCCAACACAGTTTATAGGGCCATACGGTACATAGTTTTCAAGTTACAGACTAAGCTAAGCAAAAGTGAACCAGGCCTTTTTACTGTGAAAATGGCACTTTGGGACTGTGAAAGTGACATTTTGGCCCTGTTGTCCCAAACTGCCCCAGCACTTCCCACATTGCTCAAAGTGGCTAGCTTTCATCCCAACACAGTTTATAGGGCCATACGGTACATAGTTTTCAAGTTACAGACTAAGCTAAGCAAAAGTGAATCTGTCTTTTTTTACTGTGAAAATGGCACTTTGGGACTGTGAAAGTGACATTTTGGCCCTGTTGTCCCAAACTGCCCCAGCACTTCCCACATTGCTCAAAGTGGCTAGCTTTCATCCCAACACAGTTTATAGGGCCATACGGTACATAGTTTTCAAGTTACAGACTAAGCTAAGCAAAATGAATCTGTTTTTTTTTACTGTGAAAATGGCACTTTGGGACTGTGAAAGTGACATTTTGGCCCTGTTCGTTCCTGTTGTCCCAAACTGCCCCAGCTCTTGCCACAATGCTCAAAGTGGCTAGCTTTCATCCCAACACAGTTTATAGGGCCATACGGTACATAGTTTTCAAGTTACAGACTAAGCTAAGCAAAAGTGAACCAGGCCTTTTTACTGTGAAAACGGCACTTTGGGACTGTGAAAGTGACATTTTGGCCCTGTTGTCCCAAACTGCCCCAGCACTTCCCACATTGCTCAAAGTGGCTAGCTTTCATCCCAACACAGTTTATAGGGCCATACGGTACATAGTTTTCAAGTTACAGACTAAGCTAAGCAAAATGAATCTGTTTTTTTTTACTGTGAAAATGGCACTTTGGGACTGTGAAAGTGACATTTTGGCCCTGTTGTCCCAAACTGCCCCAGCACTTCCCACATTGCTCAAAGTGGCTAGCTTTCATCCCAACACAGTTTATAGGGCCATACGGTACATAGTTTTCAAGTTACAGACTAAGCTAAGCAAAATGAATCTGTTTTTTTTTACTGTGAAAATGGCACTTTGGGACTGTGAAAGTGACATTTTGGCCCTGTTGTCCCAAACTGCCCCAGCACTTCCCACATTGCTCAAAGTGGCTAGCTTTCATCCCAACACAGTTTATAGGGCCATACGGTACATAGTTTTCAAGTTACAGACTAAGCTAAGCAAAAGTGAACCAGGCCTTTTTACTGTGAAAACGGCACTTTGGGACTGTGAAAGTGACATTTTGGCCCTGTTGTCCCAAACTTGCCCCAGCACTTCCCACATTGCTCAAAGTGGCTAGCTTTCATCCCAACACAGTTTATAGGGCCATACGGTACATAGTTTTCAAGTTACAGACTAAGCTAAGCAAAATGAATCTGTTTTTTTTTACTGTGAAAATGGCACTTTGGGACTGTGAAAGTGACATTTTGGCCCTGTTCGTTCCCTGTTGTCCCAAACTGCCCCAGCTCTTGCCACAATGCTCAAAGTGGCTAGCTTTCATCCCAACACAGTTTATAGGGCCATACGGTACATAGTTTTCAAGTTACAGACTAAGCTAAGCAAAATGAATCTGTTTTTTTTTACTGTGAAAATGGCACTTTGGGACTGTGAAAGTGACATTTTGGCCCTGTTGTCCCAAACTGCCCCAGCACTTCCCACATTGCTCAAAGTGGCTAGCTTTCATCCAACACAGTTTATAGGGCCATACGGTACATAGTTTTCAAGTTACAGACTAAGCTAAGCAAAATGAATCTGTTTTTTTTTACTGTGAAAATGGCACTTTGGGACTGTGAAAGTGACATTTTGGCCCTGTTCGTTCCCTGTTGTCCCAAACTGCCCCAGCTCTTGCCACAATGCTCAAAGTGGCTAGCTTTCATCCCAACACAGTTTATAGGGCCATACGGTACATAGTTTTCAAGTTACAGACTAAGCTAAGCAAAAGTGAACCAGGCCTTTTTACTGTGAAAACGGCACTTTGGGACTGTGAAAGTGACATTTTGGCCCTGTTGTCCCAAACTGCCCCAGCACTTCCCACATTGCTCAAAGTGGCTAGCTTTCATCCCAACACAGTTTATAGGGCCATACGGTACATAGTTTTCAAGTTACAGACTAAGCTAAGCAAAAGTGAACCAGGCCTTTTTACTGTGAAAATGGCACTTTGGGACTGTGAAAGTGACATTTTGGCCCTGTTGTCCCAAACTGCCCCAGCACTTCCCACATTGCTCAAAGTGGCTAGCTTTCATCCCAACACAGTTTATAGGGCCATACGGTACATAGTTTTCAAGTTACAGACTAAGCTAAGCAAAAGTGAACCAGGCCTTTTTACTGTGAAAACGGCACTTTGGGACTGTGAAAGTGACATTTTGGCCCTGTTGTCCCAAACTGCCCCAGCACTTCCCACATTGCTCAAAGTGGCTAGCTTTCATCCCAACACAGTTTATAGGGCCATACGGTACATAGTTTTCAAGTTACAGACTAAGCTAAGCAAAAGTGAACCAGGCCTTTTTACTGTGAAAATGGCACTTTGGGACTGTGAAAGTGACATTTTGGCCCTGTTGTCCCAAACTGCCCCAGCACTTCCCACATTGCTCAAAGTGGCTAGCTTTCATCCCAACACAGTTTATAGGGCCATACGGTACATAGTTTTCAAGTTACAGACTAAGCTAAGCAAAAGTGAACCAGGCCTTTTTACTGTGAAAATGGCACTTTGGGACTGTGAAAGTGACATTTTGGCCCTGTTGTCCCAAACTGCCCCAGCACTTCCCACATTGCTCAAAGTGGCTAGCTTTCATCCCAACACAGTTTATAGGGCCATACGGTACATAGTTTTCAAGTTACAGACTAAGCTAAGCAAAAGTGAACCAGGCCTTTTTACTGTGAAAATGGCACTTTGGGACTGTGAAAGTGACATTTTGGCCCTGTTGTCCCAAACTGCCCCAGCACTTCCCACATTGCTCAAAGTGGCTAGCTTTCATCCCAACACAGTTTATAGGGCCATACGGTACATAGTTTTCAAGTTACAGACTAAGCTAAGCAAAAGTGAACCAGGCCTTTTTACTGTGAAAATGGCACTTTGGGACTGTGAAAGTGACATTTTGGCCCTGTTGTCCCAAACTGCCCCAGCACTTCCCACATTGCTCAAAGTGGCTAGCTTTCATCCCAACACAGTTTATAGGGCCATACGGTACATAGTTTTCAAGTTACAGACTAAGCTAAGCAAAAGTGAACCAGGCCTTTTTACTGTGAAAATGGCACTTTGGGACTGTGAAAGTGACATTTTGGCCCTGTTGTCCCAAACTGCCCCAGCACTTCCCACATTGCTCAAAGTGGCTAGCTTTCATCCCAACACAGTTTATAGGGCCATACGGTACATAGTTTTCAAGTTACAGACTAAGCTAAGCAAAAGTGAACCAGGCCTTTTTACTGTGAAAATGGCACTTTGGGACTGTGAAAGTGACATTTTGGCCCTGTTGTCCCAAACTGCCCCAGCACTTCCCACATTGCTCAAAGTGGCTAGCTTTCATCCCAACACAGTTTATAGGGCCATACGGTACATAGTTTTCAAGTTACAGACTAAGCTAAGCAAAAGTGAACCAGGCCTTTTTACTGTGAAAATGGCACTTTGGGACTGTGAAAGTGACATTTTGGCCCTGTTGTCCCAAACTGCCCCAGCACTTCCCACATTGCTCAAAGTGGCTAGCTTTCATCCCAACACAGTTTATAGGGCCATACGGTACATAGTTTTCAAGTTACAGACTAAGCTAAGCAAAATGAATCTGGTTTTTTTTACTGTGAAAATGGCACTTTGGGACTGTGAAAGTGACATTTTGGCCCTGTTGTCCCAAACTGCCCCAGCACTTCCCACATTGCTCAAAGTGGCTAGCTTTCATCCCAACACAGTTTATAGGGCCATACGGTACATAGTTTTCAAGTTACAGACTAAGCTAAGCAAAATGAATCTGTTTTTTTTTACTGTGAAAATGGCACTTTGGGACTGTGAAAGTGACATTTTGGCCCTGTTCGTTCCCTGTTGTCCCAAACTGCCCCAGCTCTTGCCACAATGCTCAAAGTGGCTAGCTTTCATCCCAACACAGTTTATAGGGCCATACGGTACATAGTTTTCAAGTTACAGACTAAGCTAAGCAAAAGTGAACCAGGCCTTTTTACTGTGAAAACGGCACTTTGGGACTGTGAAAGTGACATTTTGGCCCTGTTGTCCCAAACTGCCCCAGCACTTCCCACATTGCTCAAAGTGGCTAGCTTTCATCCCAACACAGTTTATAGGGCCATACGGTACATAGTTTTCAAGTTACAGACTAAGCTAAGCAAAAGTGAACCAGGCCTTTTTACTGTGAAAATGGCACTTTGGGACTGTGAAAGTGACATTTTGGCCCTGTTGTCCCAAACTGCCCCAGCACTTCCCACATTGCTCAAAGTGGCTAGCTTTCATCCCAACACAGTTTATAGGGCCATACGGTACATAGTTTTCAAGTTACAGACTAAGCTAAGCAAAAGTGAACCAGGCCTTTTTACTGTGAAAATGGCACTTTGGGACTGTGAAAGTGACATTTTGGCCCTGTTGTCCCAAACTGCCCCAGCACTTCCCACATTGCTCAAAGTGGCTAGCTTTCATCCCAACACAGTTTATAGGGCCATACGGTACATAGTTTTCAAGTTACAGACTAAGCTAAGCAAAAGTGAACCAGGCCTTTTTACTGTGAAAACGGCACTTTGGGACTGTGAAAGTGACATTTTGGCCCTGTTGTCCCAAACTGCCCCAGCACTTCCCACATTGCTCAAAGTGGCTAGCTTTCATCCCAACACAGTTTATAGGGCCATACGGTACATAGTTTTCAAGTTACAGACTAAGCTAAGCAAAAGTGAACCAGGCCTTTTTACTGTGAAAATGGCACTTTGGGACTGTGAAAGTGACATTTTGGCCCTGTTCGTTCCCTGTTGTCCCAAACTGCCCCAGCTCTTGCCACAATGCTCAAAGTGGCTAGCTTTCATCCCAACACAGTTTATAGGGCCATACGGTACATAGTTTTCAAGTTACAGACTAAGCTAAGCAAAATGAATCTGTTTTTTTTTACTGTGAAAATGGCACTTTGGGACTGTGAAAGTGACATTTTGGCCCTGTTGTCCCAAACTGCCCCAGCACTTCCCACATTGCTCAAAGTGGCTAGCTTTCATCCCAACACAGTTTATAGGGCCATACGGTACATAGTTTTCAAGTTACAGACTAAGCTAAGCAAAAGTGAACCAGGCCTTTTTACTGTGAAAACGGCACTTTGGGACTGTGAAAGTGACATTTTGGCCCTGTTGTCCCAAACTGCCCCAGCACTTCCCACATTGCTCAAAGTGGCTAGCTTTCATCCCAACACAGTTTATAGGGCCATACGGTACATAGTTTTCAAGTTACAGACTAAGCTAAGCAAAAGTGAACCAGGCCTTTTTACTGTGAAAACGGCACTTTGGGACTGTGAAAGTGACATTTTGGCCCTGTTGTCCCAAACTGCCCCAGCACTTTCCACATTGCTCAAAGTGGCTAGCTTTCATCCCAACACAGTTTATAGGGCCATACGGTACATAGTTTTCAAGTTACAGACTAAGCTAAGCAAAAGTGAACCAGGCCTTTTTACTGTGAAAATGGCACTTTGGGACTGTGAAAGTGACATTTTGGCCCTGTTGTCCCAAACTGCCCCAGCACTTCCCACATTGCTCAAAGTGGCTAGCTTTCATCCCAACACAGTTTATAGGGCCATACGGTACATAGTTTTCAAGTTACAGACTAAGCTAAGCAAAAGTGAACCAGGCCTTTTTACTGTGAAAACGGCACTTTGGGACTGTGAAAGTGACATTTTGGCCCTGTTGTCCCAAACTGCCCCCAGCACTTCCCACATTGCTCAAAGTGGCTAGCTTTCATCCCAACACAGTTTATAGGGCCATACGGTACATAGTTTTCAAGTTACAGACTAAGCTAAGCAAAAGTGAACCAGGCCTTTTTACTGTGAAAATGGCACTTTGGGACTGTGAAAGTGACATTTTGGCCCTGTTGTCCCAAACTGCCCCAGCACTTCCCACATTGCTCAAAGTGGCTAGCTTTCATCCCAACACAGTTTATAGGGCCATACGGTACATAGTTTTCAAGTTACAGACTAAGCTAAGCAAAAGTGAACCAGGCCTTTTTACTGTGAAAATGGCACTTTGGGACTGTGAAAGTGACATTTTGGCCCTGTTGTCCCCAAACTGCCCCAGCACTTCCCACATTGCTCAAAGTGGCTAGCTTTCATCCCAACACAGTTTATAGGGCCATACGGTACATAGTTTTCAAGTTACAGACTAAGCTAAGCAAAAGTGAACCAGGCCTTTTTACTGTGAAAATGGCACTTTGGGACTGTGAAAGTGACATTTTGGCCCTGTTGTCCCAAACTGCCCCAGCACTTCCCACATTGCTCAAAGTGGCTAGCTTTCATCCCAACACAGTTTATAGGGCCATACGGTACATAGTTTTCAAGTTACAGACTAAGCTAAGCAAAAGTGAACCAGGCCTTTTTACTGTGAAAATGGCACTTTGGGACTGTGAAAGTGACATTTTGGCCCTGTTGTCCCAAACTGCCCCAGCACTTCCCACATTGCTCAAAGTGGCTAGCTTTCATCCCAACACAGTTTATAGGGCCATACGGTACATAGTTTTCAAGTTACAGACTAAGCTAAGCAAAAGTGAACCAGGCCTTTTTACTGTGAAAATGGCACTTTGGGACTGTGAAAGTGACATTTTGGCCCTGTTGTCCCAAACTGCCCCAGCACTTCCCACATTGCTCAAAGTGGCTAGCTTTCATCCCAACACAGTTTATAGGGCCATACGGTACATAGTTTTCAAGTTACAGACTAAGCTAAGCAAAAGTGAACCAGGCCTTTTTACTGTGAAAATGGCACTTTGGGACTGTGAAAGTGACATTTTGGCCCTGTTGTCCCAAACTGCCCCAGCACTTCCCACATTGCTCAAAGTGGCTAGCTTTCATCCCAACACAGTTTATAGGGCCATACGGTACATAGTTTTCAAGTTACAGACTAAGCTAAGCAAAATGAATCTGTTTTTTTTTACTGTGAAAATGGCACTTTGGGACTGTGAAAGTGACATTTTGGCCCTGTTGTCCCAAACTGCCCCAGCACTTCCCACATTGCTCAAAGTGGCTAGCTTTCATCCCAACACAGTTTATAGGGCCATACGGTACATAGTTTTCAAGTTACAGACTAAGCTAAGCAAAATGAATCTGTTTTTTTTTACTGTGAAAATGGCACTTTGGGACTGTGAAAGTGACATTTTGGCCCTGTTCGTTCCCTGTTGTCCCAAACTGCCCCAGCTCTTGCCACAATGCTCAAAGTGGCTAGCTTTCATCCCAACACAGTTTATAGGGCCATACGGTACATAGTTTTCAAGTTACAGACTAAGCTAAGCAAAAGTGAACCAGGCCTTTTTACTGTGAAAACGGCACTTTGGGACTGTGAAAGTGACATTTTGGCCCTGTTGTCCCAAACTGCCCCAGCACTTCCCACATTGCTCAAAGTGGCTAGCTTTCATCCCAACACAGTTTATAGGGCCATACGGTACATAGTTTTCAAGTTACAGACTAAGCTAAGCAAAAGTGAACCAGGCCTTTTTACTGTGAAAATGGCACTTTGGGACTGTGAAAGTGACATTTTGGCCCTGTTGTCCCAAACTGCCCCAGCACTTCCCACATTGCTCAAAGTGGCTAGCTTTCATCCAACACAGTTTATAGGGCCATACGGTACATAGTTTTCAAGTTACAGACTAAGCTAAGCAAAAGTGAACCAGGCCTTTTTACTGTGAAAATGGCACTTTGGGACTGTGAAAGTGACATTTTGGCCCTGTTGTCCCAAACTGCCCCAGCACTTCCCACATTGCTCAAAGTGGCTAGCTTTCATCCCAACACAGTTTATAGGGCCATACGGTACATAGTTTTCAAGTTACAGACTAAGCTAAGCAAAAGTGAACCAGGCCTTTTTACTGTGAAAACGGCACTTTGGGACTGTGAAAGTGACATTTTGGCCCTGTTGTCCCAAACTGCCCCAGCACTTCCCACATTGCTCAAAGTGGCTAGCTTTCATCCCAACACAGTTTATAGGGCCATACGGTACATAGTTTTCAAGTTACAGACTAAGCTAAGCAAAAGTGAACCAGGCCTTTTTACTGTGAAAATGGCACTTTGGGACTGTGAAAGTGACATTTTGGCCCTGTTGTCCCCAAACTGCCCCAGCACTTCCCACATTGCTCAAAGTGGCTAGCTTTCATCCCAACACAGTTTATAGGGCCATACGGTACATAGTTTTCAAGTTACAGACTAAGCTAAGCAAAAGTGAACCAGGCCTTTTTACTGTGAAAACGGCACTTTGGGACTGTGAAAGTGACATTTTGGCCCTGTTGTCCCAAACTGCCCCAGCACTTCCCACATTGCTCAAAGTGGCTAGCTTTCATCCCAACACAGTTTATAGGGCCATACGGTACATAGTTTTCAAGTTACAGACTAAGCTAAGCAAAAGTGAACCAGGCCTTTTTACTGTGAAAATGGCACTTTGGGACTGTGAAAGTGACATTTTGGCCCTGTTCGTTCCCTGTTGTCCCAAACTGCCCCAGCTCTTGCCACAATGCTCAAAGTGGCTAGCTTTCATCCCAACACAGTTTATAGGGCCATACGGTACATAGTTTTCAAGTTACAGACTAAGCTAAGCAAAATGAATCTGTTTTTTTTTACTGTGAAAATGGCACTTTGGGACTGCTGAAAGTGACATTTTGGCCC
>NW_027666193.1:0-40239 GCF_963924005.1 Protomyctophum bolini
AAAACTATGTACCGTATGGCCCTATAAACTGTGTTGGGATGAAAGCTAGCCACTTTGAGCAATGTGGGAAGTGCTGGGGCAGTTTGGGACAACAGGGCCAAAATGTCACTTTCACAGTCCAAAGTGCCATTTTCACAGTAAAAAGGCCTGGTTCACTTTTGCTTAGCTTAGTCTGTAACTTGAAAACTATGTACCGTATGGCCCTATAAACTGTGTTGGGATGAAAGCTAGCCACTTTGAGCATTGTGGCAAGAGCTGGGGCAGTTTGGGACAACAGGGAACGAACAGGGCCAAAATGTCACTTTCACAGTCCCAAAGTGCCATTTTCACAGTAAAAAGGCCTGGTTCACTTTTGCTTAGCTTAGTCTGTAACTTGAAAACTATGTACCGTATGGCCCTATAAACTGTGTTGGATGAAAGCTAGCCACTTTGAGCAATGTGGGAAGTGCTGGGGCAGTTTGGGACAACAGGGCCAAAATGTCACTTTCACAGTCCCAAAGTGCCATTTTCACAGTAAAAAGGCCTGGTTCACTTTTGCTTAGCTTAGTCTGTAACTTGAAAACTATGTACCGTATGGCCCTATAAACTGTGTTGGGATGAAAGCTAGCCACTTTGAGCAATGTGGGAAGTGCTGGGGCAGTTTGGGACAACAGGGCCAAAATGTCACTTTCACAGTCCCAAAGTGCCATTTTCACAGTAAAAAAAAACAGATTCATTTTGCTTAGCTTAGTCTGTAACTTGAAAACTATGTACCGTATGGCCCTATAAACTGTGTTGGGATGAAAGCTAGCCACTTTGAGCAATGTGGGAAGTGCTGGGGCAGTTTGGGACAACAGGGCCAAAATGTCACTTTCACAGTCCCAAAGTGCCGTTTTCACAGTAAAAAAAAAAGATTCATTTTGCTTAGCTTTGTCTGTAACTTGAAAACTATGTACCGTATGGCCCTATAAACTGTGTTGGGATGAAAGCTAGCCACTTTGAGCAATGTGGGAAGTGCTGGGGCAGTTTGGGACAACAGGGCCAAAATGTCACTTTCACAGTCCCAAAGTGCCATTTTCACAGTAAAAAGGCCTGGTTCACTTTTGCTTAGCTTAGTCTGTAACTTGAAAACTATGTACCGTATGGCCCTATAAACTGTGTTGGGATGAAAGCTAGCCACTTTGAGCAATGTGGGAAGTGCTGGGGCAGTTTGGGACAACAGGGCCAAAATGTCACTTTCACAGTCCCAAAGTGCCATTTTCACAGTAAAAAGGCCTGGTTCACTTTTGCTTAGCTTAGTCTGTAACTTGAAAACTATGTACCGTATGGCCCTATAAACTGTGTTGGGATGAAAGCTAGCCACTTTGAGCAATGTGGGAAGTGCTGGGGCAGTTTGGGACAACAGGGCCAAAATGTCACTTTCACAGTCCCAAAGTGCCATTTTCACAGTAAAAAAAAAACAGATTCATTTTGCTTAGCTTAGTCTGTAACTTGAAAACTATGTACCGTATGGCCCTATAAACTGTGTTGGGATGAAAGCTAGCCACTTTGAGCAATGTGGGAAGTGCTGGGGCAGTTTGGGACAACAGGGCCAAAATGTCACTTTCACAGTCCCAAAGTGCCATTTTCACAGTAAAAAGGCCTGGTTCACTTTTGCTTAGCTTAGTCTGTAACTTGAAAACTATGTACCGTATGGCCCTATAAACTGTGTTGGGATGAAAGCTAGCCACTTTGAGCAATGTGGGAAGTGCTGGGGCAGTTTGGGACAACAGGGCCAAAATGTCACTTTCACAGTCCCAAAGTGCCATTTTCACAGTAAAAAAAAACAGATTCATTTTGCTTAGCTTAGTCTGTAACTTGAAAACTATGTACCGTATGGCCCTATAAACTGTGTTGGGATGAAAGCTAGCCACTTTGAGCAATGTGGGAAGTGCTGGGGCAGTTTGGGACAACAGGGCCAAAATGTCACTTTCACAGTCCCAAAGTGCCGTTTTCACAGTAAAAAAAAAAAAGATTCATTTTGCTTAGCTTTGTCTGTAACTTGAAAACTATGTACCGTATGGCCCTATAAACTGTGTTGGGATGAAAGCTAGCCACTTTGAGCAATGTGGGAAGTGCTGGGGCAGTTTGGGACAACAGGGCCAAAATGTCACTTTCACAGTCCCAAAGTGCCATTTTCACAGTAAAAAGGCCTGGTTCACTTTTGCTTAGCTTAGTCTGTAACTTGAAAACTATGTACCGTATGGCCCTATAAAACTGTGTTGGGATGAAAGCTAGCCACTTTGAGCAATGTGGGAAGTGCTGGGGCAGTTTGGGACAACAGGCCAAAATGTCACTTTCACAGTCCCAAAGTGCCATTTTCACAGTAAAAAAAAAACAGATTCATTTTGCTTAGCTTAGTCTGTAACTTGAAAACTATGTACCGTATGGCCCTATAAACTGTGTTGGGATGAAAGCTAGCCACTTTGAGCAATGTGGGAAGTGCTGGGGCAGTTTGGGACAACAGGGCCAAAATGTCACTTTCACAGTCCCAAAGTGCCGTTTTCACAGTAAAAAAAAAAAAGATTCATTTTGCTTAGCTTTGTCTGTAACTTGAAAACTATGTACCGTATGGCCCTATAAACTGTGTTGGGATGAAAGCTAGCCACTTTGAGCAATGTGGGAAGTGCTGGGGCAGTTTGGGACAACAGGGCCAAAATGTCACTTTCACAGTCCCAAAGTGCCATTTTCACAGTAAAAAGGCCTGGTTCACTTTTGCTTAGCTTAGTCTGTAACTTGAAAACTATGTACCGTATGGCCCTATAAACTGTGTTGGGATGAAAGCTAGCCACTTTGAGCAATGTGGGAAGTGCTGGGGCAGTTTGGGACAACAGGGCCAAAATGTCACTTTCACAGTCCCAAAGTGCCATTTTCACAGTAAAAAGGCCTGGTTCACTTTTGCTTAGCTTAGTCTGTAACTTGAAAACTATGTACCGTATGGCCCTATAAACTGTGTTGGGATGAAAGCTAGCCACTTTGAGCATTGTGGCAAGAGCTGGGGCAGTTTGGGACAACAGGGAACGAACAGGGCCAAAATGTCACTTTCACAGTCCCAAAGTGCCATTTTCACAGTAAAAAGGCCTGGTTCACTTTTGCTTAGCTTAGTCTGTAACTTGAAAACTATGTACCGTATGGCCCTATAAACTGTGTTGGGATGAAAGCTAGCCACTTTGAGCAATGTGGGAAGTGCTGGGGCAGTTTGGGACAACAGGGCCAAAATGTCACTTTCACAGTCCCAAAGTGCCATTTTCACAGTAAAAAGGCCTGGTTCACTTTTGCTTAGCTTAGTCTGTAACTTGAAAACTATGTACCGTATGGCCCTATAAACTGTGTTGGGATGAAAGCTAGCCACTTTGAGCAATGTGGGAAGTGCTGGGGCAGTTTGGGACAACAGGGCCAAAATGTCACTTTCACAGTCCAAAGTGCCATTTTCACAGTAAAAAGGCTGGTTCACTTTTGCTTAGCTTAGTCTGTAACTTGAAAACTATGTACCGTATGGCCCTATAAACTGTGTTGGGATGAAAGCTAGCCACTTTGAGCAATGTGGGAAGTGCTGGGGCAGTTTGGGACAACAGGGCCAAAATGTCACTTTCACAGTCCCAAAGTGCCATTTTCACAGTAAAAAGGCCTGGTTCACTTTTGCTTAGCTTAGTCTGTAACTTGAAAACTATGTACCGTATGGCCCTATAAACTGTGTTGGGATGAAAGCTAGCCACTTTGAGCAATGTGGGAAGTGCTGGGGCAGTTTGGGACAACAGGGCCAAAATGTCACTTTCACAGTCCCAAAGTGCCATTTTCACAGTAAAAAGGCCTGGTTCACTTTTGCTTAGCTTAGTCTGTAACTTGAAAACTATGTACCGTATGGCCCTATAAACTGTGTTGGGATGAAAGCTAGCCACTTTGAGCAATGTGGGAAGTGCTGGGGCAGTTTGGGACAACAGGGCCAAAATGTCACTTTCACAGTCCCAAAGTGCCATTTTCACAGTAAAAAGGCCTGGTTCACTTTTGCTTAGCTTAGTCTGTAACTTGAAAACTATGTACCGTATGGCCCTATAAACTGTGTTGGGATGAAAGCTAGCCACTTTGAGCAGTGTGGGAAGTGCTGGGGCAGTTTGGGACAACAGGGCAAAATGTCACTTTCACAGTCCCAAAGTGCCATTTTCACAGTAAAAAGGCCTGGTTCACTTTTGCTTAGCTTAGTCTGTAACTTGAAAACTATGTACCGTATGGCCCTATAAACTGTGTTGGGATGAAAGCTAGCCACTTTGAGCATTGTGGCAAGAGCTGGGGCAGTTTGGGACAACAGGGAACGAACAGGGCCAAAATGTCACTTTCACAGTCCCAAAGTGCCATTTTCACAGTAAAAAGGCCTGGTTCACTTTTGCTTAGCTTAGTCTGTAACTTGAAAACTATGTACCGTATGGCCCTATAAACTGTGTTGGGATGAAAGCTAGCCACTTTGAGCAATGTTGGAAGTGCTGGGGCAGTTTGGGACAACAGGGCCAAAATGTCACTTTCACAGTCCCAAAGTGCCATTTTCACAGTAAAAAGGCCTGGTTCACTTTTGCTTAGCTTAGTCTGTAACTTGAAAACTATGTACCGTATGGCCCTATAAACTGTGTTGGGATGAAAGCTAGCCACTTTGAGCAATGTGGGAAGTGCTGGGGCAGTTTGGGACAACAGGGCCAAAATGTCACTTTCACAGTCCCAAAGTGCCATTTTCACAGTAAAAAGGCCTGGTTCACTTTTGCTTAGCTTAGTCTGTAACTTGAAAACTATGTACCGTATGGCCCTATAAACTGTGTTGGGATGAAAGCTAGCCACTTTGAGCAATGTGGGAAGTGCTGGGGCAGTTTGGGACAACAGGGCAAAATGTCACTTTCACAGTCCCAAAGTGCCGTTTTCACAGTAAAAAAAAAAAGATTCATTTTGCTTAGCTTAGTCTGTAACTTGAAAACTATGTACCGTATGGCCCTATAAACTGTGTTGGGATGAAAGCTAGCCACTTTGAGCAATGTGGGAAGTGCTGGGGCAGTTTGGGACAACAGGGCCAAAATGTCACTTTCACAGTCCCAAAGTGCCATTTTCACAGTAAAAAGGCCTGGTTCACTTTTGCTTAGCTTAGTCTGTAACTTGAAAACTATGTACCGTATGGCCCTATAAACTGTGTTGGGATGAAAGCTAGCCACTTTGAGCAATGTGGGAAGTGCTGGGGCAGTTTGGGACAACAGGGCCAAAATGTCACTTTCACAGTCCCAAAGTGCCATTTTCACAGTAAAAAGGCCTGGTTCACTTTTGCTTAGCTTAGTCTGTAACTTGAAAACTATGTACCGTATGGCCCTATAAACTGTGTTGGGATGAAAGCTAGCCACTTTGAGCAGTGTGGGAAGTGCTGGGGCAGTTTGGGACAACAGGGCCAAAATGTCACTTTCACAGTCCCAAAGTGCCATTTTCACAGTAAAAAGGCCTGGTTCACTTTTGCTTAGCTTAGTCTGTAACTTGAAAACTATGTACCGTATGGCCCTATAAACTGTGTTGGGATGAAAGCTAGCCACTTTGAGCATTGTGGCAAGAGCTGGGGCAGTTTGGGACAACAGGGAACGAACAGGGCCAAAATGTCACTTTCACAGTCCCAAAGTGCCATTTTCACAGTAAAAAGGCCTGGTTCACTTTTGCTTAGCTTAGTCTGTAACTTGAAAACTATGTACCGTATGGCCCTATAAACTGTGTTGGGATGAAAGCTAGCCACTTTGAGCAATGTGGGAAGTGCTGGGGCAGTTTGGGACAACAGGGCCAAAATGTCACTTTCACAGTCCCAAAGTGCCATTTTCACAGTAAAAAGGCCTGGTTCACTTTTGCTTAGCTTAGTCTGTAACTTGAAAACTATGTACCGTATGGCCCTATAAACTGTGTTGGGATGAAAGCTAGCCACTTTGAGCAATGTGGGAAGTGCTGGGGCAGTTTGGGACAACAGGGCCAAAATGTCACTTTCACAGTCCCAAAGTGCCATTTTCACAGTAAAAAGGCCTGGTTCACTTTTGCTTAGCTTAGTCTGTAACTTGAAAACTATGTACCGTATGGCCCTATAAACTGTGTTGGGATGAAAGCTAGCCACTTTGACCAATGTGGGAAGTGCTGGGGCAGTTTGGGACAACAGGGCCAAAATGTCACTTTCACAGTCCCAAAGTGCCGTTTTCACAGTAAAAAAAAAAAGATTCATTTTGCTTAGCTTAGTCTGTAACTTGAAAACTATGTACCGTATGGCCCTATAAACTGTGTTGGGATGAAAGCTAGCCACTTTGAGCAATGTGGGAAGTGCTGGGGCAGTTTGGGACAACAGGGCCAAAATGTCACTTTCACAGTCCCAAAGTGCCATTTTCACAGTAAAAAGGCCTGGTTCACTTTTGCTTAGCTTAGTCTGTAACTTGAAAACTATGTACCGTATGGCCCTATAAACTGTGTTGGGATGAAAGCTAGCCACTTTGAGCAATGTGGGAAGTGCTGGGGCAGTTTGGGACAACAGGGCCAAAATGTCACTTTCACAGTCCCAAAGTGCCATTTTCACAGTAAAAAGGCCTGGTTCACTTTTGCTTAGCTTAGTCTGTAACTTGAAAACTATGTACCGTATGGCCCTATAAACTGTGTTGGGATGAAAGCTAGCCACTTTGAGCAATGTGGGAAGTGCTGGGGCAGTTTGGGACAACAGGGCCAAAATGTCACTTTCACAGTCCCAAAGTGCCATTTTCACAGTAAAAAAAAAACAGATTCATTTTGCTTAGCTTAGTCTGTAACTTGAAAACTATGTACCGTATGGCCCTATAAACTGTGTTGGGATGAAAGCTAGCCACTTTGAGCAATGTGGGAAGTGCTGGGGCAGTTTGGGACAACAGGGCCAAAATGTCACTTTCACAGTCCCAAAGTGCCATTTTCACAGTAAAAAGGCCTGGTTCACTTTTGCTTAGCTTAGTCTGTAACTTGAAAACTATGTACCGTATGGCCCTATAAACTGTGTTGGGATGAAAGCTAGCCACTTTGAGCATTGTGGCAAGAGCTGGGGCAGTTTGGGACAACAGGGAACGAACAGGGCCAAAATGTCACTTTCACAGTCCCAAAGTGCCATTTTCACAGTAAAAAGGCCTGGTTCACTTTTGCTTAGCTTAGTCTGTAACTTGAAAACTATGTACCGTATGGCCCTATAAACTGTGTTGGGATGAAAGCTAGCCACTTTGAGCAATGTTGGAAGTGCTGGGGCAGTTTGGGACAACAGGGCCAAAATGTCACTTTCACAGTCCCAAAGTGCCATTTTCACAGTAAAAAGGCCTGGTTCACTTTTGCTTAGCTTAGTCTGTAACTTGAAAACTATGTACCGTATGGCCCTATAAACTGTGTTGGGATGAAAGCTAGCCACTTTGAGCAATGTGGGAAGTGCTGGGGCAGTTTGGGACAACAGGGCCAAAATGTCACTTTCACAGTCCCAAAGTGCCATTTTCACAGTAAAAAGGCCTGGTTCACTTTTGCTTAGCTTAGTCTGTAACTTGAAAACTATGTACCGTATGGCCCTATAAACTGTGTTGGGATGAAAGCTAGCCACTTTGAGCAATGTGGGAAGTGCTGGGGCAGTTTGGGACAACAGGGCCAAAATGTCACTTTCACAGTCCCAAAGTGCCGTTTTCACAGTAAAAAAAAAAAGATTCATTTTGCTTAGCTTAGTCTGTAACTTGAAAACTATGTACCGTATGGCCCTATAAACTGTGTTGGGATGAAAGCTAGCCACTTTGAGCAATGTGGGAAGTGCTGGGGCAGTTTGGGACAACAGGGCCAAAATGTCACTTTCACAGTCCCAAAGTGCCATTTTCACAGTAAAAAGGCCTGGTTCACTTTTGCTTAGCTTAGTCTGTAACTTGAAAACTATGTACCGTATGGCCCTATAAACTGTGTTGGGATGAAAGCTAGCCACTTTGAGCAATGTGGGAAGTGCTGGGGCAGTTTGGGACAACAGGGCCAAAATGTCACTTTCACAGTCCCAAAGTGCCATTTTCACAGTAAAAAGGCCTGGTTCACTTTTGCTTAGCTTAGTCTGTAACTTGAAAACTATGTACCGTATGGCCCTATAAACTGTGTTGGGATGAAAGCTAGCCACTTTGAGCAGTGTGGGAAGTGCTGGGGCAGTTTGGGACAACAGGGCCAAAATGTCACTTTCACAGTCCCAAAGTGCCATTTTCACAGTAAAAAGGCCTGGTTCACTTTTGCTTAGCTTAGTCTGTAACTTGAAAACTATGTACCGTATGGCCCTATAAACTGTGTTGGGATGAAAGCTAGCCACTTTGAGCATTGTGGCAAGAGCTGGGGCAGTTTGGGACAACAGGGAACGAACAGGGCCAAAATGTCACTTTCACAGTCCCAAAGTGCCATTTTCACAGTAAAAAGGCCTGGTTCACTTTTGCTTAGCTTAGTCTGTAACTTGAAAACTATGTACCGTATGGCCCTATAAACTGTGTTGGGATGAAAGCTAGCCACTTTGAGCAATGTGGGAAGTGCTGGGGCAGTTTGGGACAACAGGGCCAAAATGTCACTTTCACAGTCCCAAAGTGCCATTTTCACAGTAAAAAGGCCTGGTTCACTTTTGCTTAGCTTAGTCTGTAACTTGAAAACTATGTACCGTATGGCCCTATAAACTGTGTTGGGATGAAAGCTAGCCACTTTGAGCAATGTGGGAAGTGCTGGGGCAGTTTGGGACAACAGGGCCAAAATGTCACTTTCACAGTCCCAAAGTGCCATTTTCACAGTAAAAAGGCCTGGTTCACTTTTGCTTAGCTTAGTCTGTAACTTGAAAACTATGTACCGTATGGCCCTATAAACTGTGTTGGGATGAAAGCTAGCCACTTTGACCAATGTGGGAAGTGCTGGGGCAGTTTGGGACAACAGGGCCAAAATGTCACTTTCACAGTCCCAAAGTGCCGTTTTCACAGTAAAAAAAAAAAGATTCATTTTGCTTAGCTTAGTCTGTAACTTGAAAACTATGTACCGTATGGCCCTATAAACTGTGTTGGGATGAAAGCTAGCCACTTTGAGCAATGTGGGAAGTGCTGGGGCAGTTTGGGACAACAGGGCCAAAATGTCACTTTCACAGTCCCAAAGTGCCATTTTCACAGTAAAAAGGCCTGGTTCACTTTTGCTTAGCTTAGTCTGTAACTTGAAAACTATGTACCGTATGGCCCTATAAACTGTGTTGGGATGAAAGCTAGCCACTTTGAGCAATGTGGGAAGTGCTGGGGCAGTTTGGGACAACAGGGCCAAAATGTCACTTTCACAGTCCCAAAGTGCCATTTTCACAGTAAAAAGGCCTGGTTCACTTTTGCTTAGCTTAGTCTGTAACTTGAAAACTATGTACCGTATGGCCCTATAAACTGTGTTGGGATGAAAGCTAGCCACTTTGAGCAATGTGGGAAGTGCTAGGGCAGTTTGGGACAACAGGGCCAAAATGTCACTTTCACAGTCCCAAAGTGCCATTTTCACAGTAAAAAAAAAACAGATTCATTTTGCTTAGCTTAGTCTGTAACTTGAAAACTATGTACCGTATGGCCCTATAAACTGTGTTGGGATGAAAGCTAGCCACTTTGAGCAATGTGGGAAGTGCTGGGGCAGTTTGGGACAACAGGGCCAAAATGTCACTTTCACAGTCCCAAAGTGCCATTTTCACAGTAAAAAGGCCTGGTTCACTTTTGCTTAGCTTAGTCTGTAACTTGAAAACTATGTACCGTATGGCCCTATAAACTGTGTTGGGATGAAAGCTAGCCACTTTGAGCAATGTGGGAAGTGCTGGGGCAGTTTGGGACAACAGGGCCAAAATGTCACTTTCACAGTCCCAAAGTGCCATTTTCACAGTAAAAAGGCCTGGTTCACTTTTGCTTAGCTTAGTCTGTAACTTGAAAACTATGTACCGTATGGCCCTATAAACTGTGTTGGGATGAAAGCTAGCCACTTTGAGCAATGTGGGAAGTGCTGGGGCAGTTTGGGACAACAGGGCCAAAATGTCACTTTCACAGTCCCAAAGTGCCATTTTCACAGTAAAAAAAAAACAGATTCATTTTGCTTAGCTTAGTCTGTAACTTGAAAACTATGTACCGTATGGCCCTATAAACTGTGTTGGGATGAAAGCTAGCCACTTTGAGCAATGTGGGAAGTGCTGGGGCAGTTTGGGACAACAGGGCCAAAATGTCACTTTCACAGTCCCAAAGTGCCATTTTCACAGTAAAAAGGCCTGGTTCACTTTTGCTTAGCTTAGTCTGTAACTTGAAAACTATGTACCGTATGGCCCTATAAACTGTGTTGGGATGAAAGCTAGCCACTTTGAGCAATGTGGGAAGTGCTGGGGCAGTTTGGGACAACAGGGCCAAAATGTCACTTTCACAGTCCCAAAGTGCCATTTTCACAGTAAAAAAAAACAGATTCATTTTGCTTAGCTTAGTCTGTAACTTGAAAACTATGTACCGTATGGCCCTATAAACTGTGTTGGGATGAAAGCTAGCCACTTTGAGCAATGTGGGAAGTGCTGGGGCAGTTTGGGACAACAGGGCCAAAATGTCACTTTCACAGTCCCAAAGTGCCATTTTCACAGTAAAAAGGCCTGGTTCACTTTTGCTTAGCTTAGTCTGTAACTTGAAAACTATGTAGGGGAGAGCCGCCTTGGATGTAACGCGTCACGGTTGTAACATGGACGTTATCTCTTGATTGGTCAACGCCACCATGACGCCATCGCGTCAGTATGTGTACAGCAACGTACTCTACGTGCCCAGGAAGTTTGAAGTGTTTACCTTCATCCTGCGGGGAGCTATTGGCGAAAAACTGACTTTTTTCAAAATGCGTATAATTTTACACCTGGAGTATTTGTGTTCTACAAGTTTTTTCTTTGGTGTTGGTGAATAAAAATCCACATGGATGTCTTCATGCTTATGTTCTTCATTAGTTTGCATCGTGTTTAGACGGAATTCACGTTCATTCTGGTCTGTAAGCAACGGCAAAGAAAACTTCGGAGGGAGGGTCAATTGTAACATGTGTTACAAATGGTCCGCTTCCATTCAATGCCATTATAAGTAATATTTACATATTTGACATATTGGCCAATATTATATGTTCTAAAATTGTATTGTATTGTGTAGTGTATTCTAAAATTAGTTTAGGGTTGTATAACATTGTACAACTCAATCAATCAAACGTTTGTTTAATCAATGTATTTCCCCATTGAACTGAAAAAAAAGCCCAAACTGCACACCCGATACTATTTAATATTTCCCAATATGTTTGATACATTTTCTTATCACATCCATGGTATGAAAACAATGCTAAGGAGTTGCTTCAATGAAATATAATTGCTTTAAGCTGAAAACGATATGTTTAATGGTGTTTTTTAGCGTTGTTACATTTATACTCCATGCTGTTACAATTAATCCGATATGCGCAGCAAATGTAACACTGAAACAGCGTCCACGTTCGGTTTAATAACTCCCGACCTGTTTTATCAAAAAAATAACTTGAAGTGGTTTATGGTAGCTGACATGTGTAGGTCCGTTGCCTGAAAATATTACATGTGTAGCTAAACGGATCTCCGAGTAAAAAAATGAAACGTGCAAAATGTTACATCTGTGGCGGCTCTCCCCTACCGTATGGCCCTATAAACTGTGTTGGGATGAAAGCTAGCCACTTTGAGCAATGTGGGAAGTGCTGGGGCAGTTTGGGACAACAGGGCCAAAATGTCACTTTCACAGTCCCAAAGTGCCGTTTTCACAGTAAAAAAAAAAAGATTCATTTTGCTTAGCTTAGTCTGTAACTTGAAAACTATGTACCGTATGGCCCTATAAACTGTGTTGGGATGAAAGCTAGCCACTTTGAGCAATGTGGGAAGTGCTGGGGCAGTTTGGGACAACAGGGCCAAAATGTCACTTTCACAGTCCCAAAGTGCCATTTTCACAGTAAAAAGGCCTGGTTCACTTTTGCTTAGCTTAGTCTGTAACTTGAAAACTATGTACCGTATGGCCCTATAAACTGTGTTGGGATGAAAGCTAGCCACTTTGAGCAATGTGGGAAGTGCTGGGGCAGTTTGGGACAACAGGGCCAAAATGTCACTTTCACAGTCCCAAAGTGCCATTTTCACAGTAAAAAGGCCTGGTTCACTTTTGCTTAGCTTAGTCTGTAACTTGAAAACTATGTACCGTATGGCCCTATAAACTGTGTTGGGATGAAAGCTAGCCACTTTGAGCAATGTGGGAAGTGCTGGGGCAGTTTGGGACAACAGGGCCAAAATGTCACTTTCACAGTCCCAAAGTGCCATTTTCACAGTAAAAAAAAAACAGATTCATTTTGCTTAGCTTAGTCTGTAACTTGAAAACTATGTACCGTATGGCCCTATAAACTGTGTTGGGATGAAAGCTAGCCACTTTGAGCAATGTGGGAAGTGCTGGGGCAGTTTGGGACAACAGGGCCAAAATGTCACTTTCACAGTCCCAAAGTGCCATTTTCACAGTAAAAAGGCCTGGTTCACTTTTGCTTAGCTTAGTCTGTAACTTGAAAACTATGTACCGTATGGCCCTATAAACTGTGTTGGGATGAAAGCTAGCCACTTTGAGCAATGTGGGAAGTGCTGGGGCAGTTTGGGACAACAGGGCCAAAATGTCACTTTCACAGTCCCAAAGTGCCATTTTCACAGTAAAAAAAAAACAGATTCATTTTGCTTAGCTTAGTCTGTAACTTGAAAACTATGTACCGTATGGCCCTATAAACTGTGTTGGGATGAAAGCTAGCCACTTTGAGCAATGTGGGAAGTGCTGGGGCAGTTTGGGACAACAGGGCCAAAATGTCACTTTCACAGTCCCAAAGTGCCATTTTCACAGTAAAAAGGCCTGGTTCACTTTTGCTTAGCTTAGTCTGTAACTTGAAAACTATGTACCGTATGGCCCTATAAACTGTGTTGGGATGAAAGCTAGCCACTTTGAGCAATGTGGGAAGTGCTGGGGCAGTTTGGGACAACAGGGCCAAAATGTCACTTTCACAGTCCCAAAGTGCCATTTTCACAGTAAAAAAAAACAGATTCATTTTGCTTAGCTTAGTCTGTAACTTGAAAACTATGTACCGTATGGCCCTATAAACTGTGTTGGGATGAAAGCTAGCCACTTTGAGCAATGTGGGAAGTGCTGGGGCAGTTTGGGACAACAGGGCCAAAATGTCACTTTCACAGTCCCAAAGTGCCGTTTTCACAGTAAAAAAAAAAAGATTCATTTTGCTTAGCTTTGTCTGTAACTTGAAAACTATGTACCGTATGGCCCTATAAACTGTGTTGGGATGAAAGCTAGCCACTTTGAGCAATGTGGGAAGTGCTGGGGCAGTTTGGGACAACAGGGCCAAAATGTCACTTTCACAGTCCCAAAGTGCCATTTTCACAGTAAAAAGGCCTGGTTCACTTTTGCTTAGCTTAGTCTGTAACTTGAAAACTATGTACCGTATGGCCCTATAAACTGTGTTGGGATGAAAGCTAGCCACTTTGAGCAATGTGGGAAGTGCTGGGGCAGTTTGGGACAACAGGGCCAAAATGTCACTTTCACAGTCCCAAAGTGCCATTTTCACAGTAAAAAGGCCTGGTTCACTTTTGCTTAGCTTAGTCTGTAACTTGAAAACTATGTACCGTATGGCCCTATAAACTGTGTTGGGATGAAAGCTAGCCACTTTGAGCAATGTGGGAAGTGCTGGGGCAGTTTGGGACAACAGGGCCAAAATGTCACTTTCACAGTCCCAAAGTGCCATTTTCACAGTAAAAAGGCCTGGTTCACTTTTGCTTAGCTTAGTCTGTAACTTGAAAACTATGTACCGTATGGCCCTATAAACTGTGTTGGGATGAAAGCTAGCCACTTTGAGCAGTGTGGGAAGTGCTGGGGCAGTTTGGGACAACAGGGCCAAAATGTCACTTTCACAGTCCCAAAGTGCCATTTTCACAGTAAAAAGGCCTGGTTCACTTTTGCTTAGCTTAGTCTGTAACTTGAAAACTATGTACCGTATGGCCCTATAAACTGTGTTGGGATGAAAGCTAGCCACTTTGAGCATTGTGGCAAGAGCTGGGGCAGTTTGGGACAACAGGGAACGAACAGGGCCAAAATGTCACTTTCACAGTCCCAAAGTGCCATTTTCACAGTATAAAGGCCTGGTTCACTTTTGCTTAGCTTAGTCTGTAACTTGAAAACTATGTACCGTATGGCCCTATAAACTGTGTTGGGATGAAAGCTAGCCACTTTGAGCAATGTGGGAAGTGCTGGGGCAGTTTGGGACAACAGGGCCAAAATGTCACTTTCACAGTCCCAAAGTGCCATTTTCACAGTAAAAAGGCCTGGTTCACTTTTGCTTAGCTTAGTCTGTAACTTGAAAACTATGTACCGTATGGCCCTATAAACTGTGTTGGGATGAAAGCTAGCCACTTTGAGCAATGTGGGAAGTGCTGGGGCAGTTTGGGACAACAGGGCCAAAATGTCACTTTCACAGTCCCAAAGTGCCATTTTCACAGTAAAAAGGCCTGATTCACTTTTGCTTAGCTTAGTCTGTAACTTGAAAACTATGTACCGTATGGCCCTATAAACTGTGTTGGGATGAAAGCTAGCCACTTTGAGCAATGTGGGAAGTGCTGGGGCAGTTTGGGACAACAGGGCCAAAATGTCACTTTCACAGTCCCAAAGTGCCGTTTTCACAGTAAAAAAAAAAAAGATTCATTTTGCTTAGCTTAGTCTGTAACTTGAAAACTATGTACCGTATGGCCCTATAAACTGTGTTGGGATGAAAGCTAGCCACTTTGAGCAATGTGGGAAGTGCTGGGGCAGTTTGGGACAACAGGGCCAAAATGTCACTTTCACAGTCCCAAAGTGCCATTTTCACAGTAAAAAGGCCTGGTTCACTTTTGCTTAGCTTAGTCTGTAACTTGAAAACTATGTACCGTATGGCCCTATAAACTGTGTTGGGATGAAAGCTAGCCACTTTGAGCAATGTGGGAAGTGCTGGGGCAGTTTGGGACAACAGGGCCAAAATGTCACTTTCACAGTCCCAAAGTGCCATTTTCACAGTAAAAAGGCCTGGTTCACTTTTGCTTAGCTTAGTCTGTAACTTGAAAACTATGTACCGTATGGCCCTATAAACTGTGTTGGGATGAAAGCTAGCCACTTTGAGCAGTGTGGGAAGTGCTGGGGCAGTTTGGGACAACAGGGCCAAAATGTCACTTTCACAGTCCCAAAGTGCCATTTTCACAGTAAAAAGGCCTGGTTCACTTTTGCTTAGCTTAGTCTGTAACTTGAAAACTATGTACCGTATGGCCCTATAAACTGTGTTGGGATGAAAGCTAGCCACTTTGAGCATTGTGGCAAGAGCTGGGGCAGTTTGGGACAACAGGGAACGAACAGGGCCAAAATGTCACTTTCACAGTCCCAAAGTGCCATTTTCACAGTAAAAAGGCCTGGTTCACTTTTGCTTAGCTTAGTCTGTAACTTGAAAACTATGTACCGTATGGCCCTATAAACTGTGTTGGGATGAAAGCTAGCCACTTTGAGCAATGTGGGAAGTGCTGGGGCAGTTTGGGACAACAGGGCCAAAATGTCACTTTCACAGTCCCAAAGTGCCATTTTCACAGTAAAAAGGCCTGGTTCACTTTTGCTTAGCTTAGTCTGTAACTTGAAAACTATGTACCGTATGGCCCTATAAACTGTGTTGGGATGAAAGCTAGCCACTTTGAGCAATGTGGGAAGTGCTGGGGCAGTTTGGGACAACAGGGCCAAAATGTCACTTTCACAGTCCCAAAGTGCCATTTTCACAGTAAAAAGGCCTGGTTCACTTTTGCTTAGCTTAGTCTGTAACTTGAAAACTATGTACCGTATGGCCCTATAAACTGTGTTGGGATGAAAGCTAGCCACTTTGACCAATGTGGGAAGTGCTGGGGCAGTTTGGGACAACAGGGCCAAAATGTCACTTTCACAGTCCCAAAGTGCCGTTTTCACAGTAAAAAAAAAAAGATTCATTTTGCTTAGCTTAGTCTGTAACTTGAAAACTATGTACCGTATGGCCCTATAAACTGTGTTGGGATGAAAGCTAGCCACTTTGAGCAATGTGGGAAGTGCTGGGGCAGTTTGGGACAACAGGGCCAAAATGTCACTTTCACAGTCCCAAAGTGCCATTTTCACAGTAAAAAAAAAACAGATTCATTTTGCTTAGCTTAGTCTGTAACTTGAAAACTATGTACCGTATGGCCCTATAAACTGTGTTGGGATGAAAGCTAGCCACTTTGAGCAATGTGGGAAGTGCTGGGGCAGTTTGGGACAACAGGGCCAAAATGTCACTTTCACAGTCCCAAAGTGCCATTTTCACAGTAAAAAGGCCTGGTTCACTTTTGCTTAGCTTAGTCTGTAACTTGAAAACTATGTACCGTATGGCCCTATAAACTGTGTTGGGATGAAAGCTAGCCACTTTGAGCAATGTGGGAAGTGCTGGGGCAGTTTGGGACAACAGGGCCAAAATGTCACTTTCACAGTCCCAAAGTGCCATTTTCACAGTAAAAAGGCCTGGTTCACTTTTGCTTAGCTTAGTCTGTAACTTGAAAACTATGTACCGTATGGCCCTATAAACTGTGTTGGGATGAAAGCTAGCCACTTTGACCAATGTGGGAAGTGCTGGGGCAGTTTGGGACAACAGGGCCAAAATGTCACTTTCACAGTCCCAAAGTGCCGTTTTCACAGTAAAAAAAAAAAGATTCATTTTGCTTAGCTTAGTCTGTAACTTGAAAACTATGTACCGTATGGCCCTATAAACTGTGTTGGGATGAAAGCTAGCCACTTTGAGCAATGTGGGAAGTGCTGGGGCAGTTTGGGACAACAGGGCCAAAATGTCACTTTCACAGTCCCAAAGTGCCATTTTCACAGTAAAAAGGCCTGGTTCACTTTTGCTTAGCTTAGTCTGTAACTTGAAAACTATGTACCGTATGGCCCTATAAACTGTGTTGGGATGAAAGCTAGCCACTTTGAGCAATGTGGGAAGTGCTGGGGCAGTTTGGGACAACAGGGCCAAAATGTCACTTTCACAGTCCCAAAGTGCCATTTTCACAGTAAAAAGGCCTGGTTCACTTTTGCTTAGCTTAGTCTGTAACTTGAAAACTATGTACCGTATGGCCCTATAAACTGTGTTGGGATGAAAGCTAGCCACTTTGAGCAATGTGGGAAGTGCTGGGGCAGTTTGGGACAACAGGGCCAAAATGTCACTTTCACAGTCCCAAAGTGCCATTTTCACAGTAAAAAAAAAACAGATTCATTTTGCTTAGCTTAGTCTGTAACTTGAAAACTATGTACCGTATGGCCCTATAAACTGTGTTGGGATGAAAGCTAGCCACTTTGAGCAATGTGGGAAGTGCTGGGGCAGTTTGGGACAACAGGGCCAAAATGTCACTTTCACAGTCCCAAAGTGCCATTTTCACAGTAAAAAGGCCTGGTTCACTTTTGCTTAGCTTAGTCTGTAACTTGAAAACTATGTACCGTATGGCCCTATAAACTGTGTTGGGATGAAAGCTAGCCACTTTGAGCAATGTGGGAAGTGCTGGGGCAGTTTGGGACAACAGGGCCAAAATGTCACTTTCACAGTCCCAAAGTGCCATTTTCACAGTAAAAAAAAACAGATTCATTTTGCTTAGCTTAGTCTGTAACTTGAAAACTATGTACCGTATGGCCCTATAAACTGTGTTGGGATGAAAGCTAGCCACTTTGAGCAATGTGGGAAGTGCTGGGGCAGTTTGGGACAACAGGGCCAAAATGTCACTTTCACAGTCCCAAAGTGCCGTTTTCACAGTAAAAAAAAAAAGATTCATTTTGCTTAGCTTTGTCTGTAACTTGAAAACTATGTACCGTATGGCCCTATAAACTGTGTTGGGATGAAAGCTAGCCACTTTGAGCAATGTGGGAAGTGCTGGGGCAGTTTGGGACAACAGGGCCAAAATGTCACTTTCACAGTCCCAAAGTGCCATTTTCACAGTAAAAAGGCCTGGTTCACTTTTGCTTAGCTTAGTCTGTAACTTGAAAACTATGTACCGTATGGCCCTATAAACTGTGTTGGGATGAAAGCTAGCCACTTTGAGCATTGTGGCAAGAGCTGGGGCAGTTTGGGACAACAGGGAACGAACAGGGCCAAAATGTCACTTTCACAGTCCCAAAGTGCCATTTTCACAGTAAAAAGGCCTGGTTCACTTTTGCTTAGCTTAGTCTGTAACTTGAAAACTATGTACCGTATGGCCCTATAAACTGTGTTGGGATGAAAGCTAGCCACTTTGAGCAATGTGGGAAGTGCTGGGGCAGTTTGGGACAACAGGGCCAAAATGTCACTTTCACAGTCCCAAAGTGCCATTTTCACAGTAAAAAGGCCTGGTTCACTTTTGCTTAGCTTAGTCTGTAACTTGAAAACTATGTACCGTATGGCCCTATAAACTGTGTTGGGATGAAAGCTAGCCACTTTGAGCAATGTGGGAAGTGCTGGGGCAGTTTGGGACAACAGGGCCAAAATGTCACTTTCACAGTCCCAAAGTGCCATTTTCACAGTAAAAAAAAAACAGATTCATTTTGCTTAGCTTAGTCTGTAACTTGAAAACTATGTACCGTATGGCCCTATAAACTGTGTTGGGATGAAAGCTAGCCACTTTGAGCAATGTGGGAAGTGCTGGGGCAGTTTGGGACAACAGGGCCAAAATGTCACTTTCACAGTCCCAAAGTGCCATTTTCACAGTAAAAAGGCCTGGTTCACTTTTGCTTAGCTTAGTCTGTAACTTGAAAACTATGTACCGTATGGCCCTATAAACTGTGTTGGGATGAAAGCTAGCCACTTTGAGCAATGTGGGAAGTGCTGGGGCAGTTTGGGACAACAGGGCCAAAATGTCACTTTCACAGTCCCAAAGTGCCATTTTCACAGTAAAAAAAACAGATTCATTTTGCTTAGCTTAGTCTGTAACTTGAAAACTATGTACCGTATGGCCCTATAAACTGTGTTGGGATGAAAGCTAGCCACTTTGAGCAATGTGGGAAGTGCTGGGGCAGTTTGGACAACAGGGCCAAAATGTCACTTTCACAGTCCCAAAGTGCCGTTTTCACAGTAAAAAAAAAAAGATTCAATTTGCTTAGCTTTGTCTGTAACTTGAAAACTATGTACCGTATGGCCCTATAAACTGTGTTGGGATGAAAGCTAGCCACTTTGAGCAATGTGGGAAGTGCTGGGCAGTTTGGGACAACAGGGCCAAAATGTCACTTTCACAGTCCCAAAGTGCCATTTTCACAGTAAAAAGGCCTGGTTCACTTTTGCTTAGCTTAGTCTGTAACTTGAAAACTATGTACCGTATGGCCCTATAAACTGTGTTGGGATGAAAGCTAGCCACTTTGAGCAATGTGGGAAGTGCTGGGGCAGTTTGGGACAACAGGGCCAAAATGTCACTTTCACAGTCCCAAAGTGCCATTTTCACAGTAAAAAGGCCTGGTTCACTTTTGCTTAGCTTAGTCTGTAACTTGAAAACTATGTACCGTATGGCCCTATAAACTGTGTTGGGATGAAAGCTAGCCACTTTGAGCATTGTGGCAAGAGCTGGGGCAGTTTGGGACAACAGGGAACGAACAGGGCCAAAATGTCACTTTCACAGTCCCAAAGTGCCATTTTCACAGTAAAAAGGCCTGGTTCACTTTTGCTTAGCTTAGTCTGTAACTTGAAAACTATGTACCGTATGGCCCTATAAACTGTGTTGGGATGAAAGCTAGCCACTTTGAGCAATGTGGGAAGTGCTGGGGCAGTTTGGGACAACAGGGCCAAAATGTCACTTTCACAGTCCCAAAGTGCCATTTTCACAGTAAAAAGGCCTGGTTCACTTTTGCTTAGCTTAGTCTGTAACTTGAAAACTATGTACCGTATGGCCCTATAAACTGTGTTGGGATGAAAGCTAGCCACTTTGAGCAATGTGGGAAGTGCTGGGGCAGTTTGGGACAACAGGGCCAAAATGTCACTTTCACAGTCCCAAAGTGCCATTTTCACAGTAAAAAGGCCTGGTTCACTTTTGCTTAGCTTAGTCTGTAACTTGAAAACTATGTACCGTATGGCCCTATAAACTGTGTTAAAGCTAGCCACTTTGAGCAGTGTGGGAAGTGCTGGGGCAGTTTGGGACAACAGGGCCAAAATGTCACTTTCACAGTCCCAAAGTGCCATTTTCACAGTAAAAAGGCCTGGTTCACTTTTGCTTAGCTTAGTCTGTAACTTGAAAACTATGTACCGTATGGCCCTATAAACTGTGTTGGGATGAAAGCTAGCCACTTTGAGCATTGTGGCAAGAGCTGGGGCAGTTTGGGACAACAGGGAACGAACAGGGCCAAAATGTCACTTTCACAGTCCCAAAGTGCCATTTTCACAGTAAAAAGGCCTGGTTCACTTTTGCTTAGCTTAGTCTGTAACTTGAAAACTATGTACCGTATGGCCCTATAAACTGTGTTGGGATGAAAGCTAGCCACTTTGAGCAATGTGGGAAGTGCTGGGGCAGTTTGGGACAACAGGGCCAAAATGTCACTTTCACAGTCCCAAAGTGCCATTTTCACAGTAAAAAGGCCTGGTTCACTTTTGCTTAGCTTAGTCTGTAACTTGAAAACTATGTACCGTATGGCCCTATAAACTGTGTTGGGATGAAAGCTAGCCACTTTGAGCAATGTGGGAAGTGCTGGGGCAGTTTGGGACAACAGGGCCAAAATGTCACTTTCACAGTCCCAAAGTGCCATTTTCACAGTAAAAAGGCCTGGTTCACTTTTGCTTAGCTTAGTCTGTAACTTGAAAACTATGTACCGTATGGCCCTATAAACTGTGTTGGGATGAAAGCTAGCCACTTTGAGCAATGTGGGAAGTGCTGGGGCAGTTTGGGACAACAGGGCCAAAATGTCACTTTCACAGTCCCAAAGTGCCGTTTTCACAGTAAAAAAAAAAGATTCATTTTGCTTAGCTTAGTCTGTAACTTGAAAACTATGTACCGTATGGCCCTATAAACTGTGTTGGGATGAAAGCTAGCCACTTTGAGCAATGTGGGAAGTGCTGGGGCAGTTTGGGACAACAGGGCCAAAATGTCACTTTCACAGTCCCAAAGTGCCATTTTCACAGTAAAAAGGCCTGGTTCACTTTTGCTTAGCTTAGTCTGTAACTTGAAAACTATGTACCGTATGGCCCTATAAACTGTGTTGGGATGAAAGCTAGCCACTTTGAGCAATGTGGGAAGTGCTGGGGCAGTTTGGGACAACAGGGCCAAAATGTCACTTTCACAGTCCCAAAGTGCCATTTTCACAGTAAAAAGGCCTGGTTCACTTTTGCTTAGCTTAGTCTGTAACTTGAAAACTATGTACCGTATGGCCCTATAAACTGTGTTGGGATGAAAGCTAGCCACTTTGAGCAGTGTGGGAAGTGCTGGGGCAGTTTGGGACAACAGGGCCAAAATGTCACTTTCACAGTCCCAAAGTGCCATTTTCACAGTAAAAAGGCCTGGTTCACTTTTGCTTAGCTTAGTCTGTAACTTGAAAACTATGTACCGTATGGCCCTATAAACTGTGTTGGGATGAAAGCTAGCCACTTTGAGCATTGTGGCAAGAGCTGGGGCAGTTTGGGACAACAGGGAACGAACAGGGCCAAAATGTCACTTTCACAGTCCCAAAGTGCCATTTTCACAGTAAAAAGGCCTGGTTCACTTTTGCTTAGCTTAGTCTGTAACTTGAAAACTATGTACCGTATGGCCCTATAAACTGTGTTGGGATGAAAGCTAGCCACTTTGAGCAATGTGGGAAGTGCTGGGGCAGTTTGGGACAACAGGGCCAAAATGTCACTTTCACAGTCCCAAAGTGCCATTTTCACAGTAAAAAGGCCTGGTTCACTTTTGCTTAGCTTAGTCTGTAACTTGAAAACTATGTACCGTATGGCCCTATAAACTGTGTTGGGATGAAAGCTAGCCACTTTGAGCAATGTGGGAAGTGCTGGGGCAGTTTGGGACAACAGGGCCAAAATGTCACTTTCACAGTCCCAAAGTGCCATTTTCACAGTAAAAAGGCCTGGTACACTTTTGCTTAGCTTAGTCTGTAACTTGAAAACTATGTACCGTATGGCCCTATAAACTGTGTTGGGATGAAAGCTAGCCACTTTGAGCAATGTTGGAAGTGCTGGGGCAGTTTGGGACAACAGGGCCAAAATGTCACTTTCACAGTCCCAAAGTGCCTTTTCACAGTAAAAAAGAAAGATTCACTTTTGCTTAGCTTAGTCTGTAACTTGAAAACTATGTACCGTATGGCCCTATAAACTGTGTTGGGATGAAAGCTAGCCACTTTGAGCAATGTGGGAAGTGCTGGGGCAGTTTGGGACAACAGGGCCAAAATGTCACTTTCACAGTCCCAAAGTGCCATTTTCACAGTAAAAAGGCCTGGTTCACTTTTGCTTAGCTTAGTCTGTAACTTGAAAACTATGTACCGTATGGCCCTATAAACTGTGTTGGGATGAAAGCTAGCCACTTTGAGCAATGTGGAAGTGCTGGGCAGTTTGGGACAACAGGGCCAAAATGTCACTTTCACAGTCCCAAAGTGCCATTTTCACAGTAAAAAGGCCTGGTTCACTTTTGCTTAGCTTAGTCTGTAACTTGAAAACTATGTACCGTATGGCCCTATAAACTGTGTTGGGATGAAAGCTAGCCACTTTGAGCAATGTGGGAAGTGCTGGGGCAGTTTGGGACAACAGGGCCAAAATGTCACTTTCACAGTCCCAAAGTGCCATTTTCACAGTAAAAAGGCCTGGTTCACTTTTGCTTAGCTTAGTCTGTAACTTGAAAACTATGTACCGTATGGCCCTATAAACTGTGTTGGGATGAAAGCTAGCCACTTTGAGCATTGTGGCAAGAGCTGGGGCAGTTTGGGACAACAGGGAACGAACAGGGCCAAAATGTCACTTTCACAGTCCCAAAGTGCCATTTTCACAGTAAAAAGGCCTGGTTCACTTTTGCTTAGCTTAGTCTGTAACTTGAAAACTATGTACCGTATGGCCCTATAAACTGTGTTGGGATGAAAGCTAGCCACTTTGAGCAATGTGGGAAGTGCTGGGGCAGTTTGGGACAACAGGGCCAAAATGTCACTTTCACAGTCCCAAAGTGCCATTTTCACAGTAAAAAGGCCTGGTTCACTTTTGCTTAGCTTAGTCTGTAACTTGAAAACTATGTACCGTATGGCCCTATAAACTGTGTTGGGATGAAAGCTAGCCACTTTGAGCAATGTGGGAAGTGCTGGGGCAGTTTGGGACAACAGGGCCAAAATGTCACTTTCACAGTCCCAAAGTGCCATTTTCACAGTAAAAAGGCCTGGTTCACTTTTGCTTAGCTTAGTCTGTAACTTGAAAACTATGTACCGTATGGCCCTATAAACTGTGTTGGGATGAAAGCTAGCCACTTTGAGCAATGTGGGAAGTGCTGGGGCAGTTTGGGGACAACAGGGCCAAAATGTCACTTTCACAGTCCCAAAGTGCCATTTTCACAGTAAAAAGGCCTGGTTAACTTTTGCTTAGCTTAGTCTGTAACTTGAAAACTATGTACCGTATGGCCCTATAAACTGTGTTGGGATGAAAGCTAGCCACTTTGAGCAGTGTGGGAAGTGCTGGGGCAGTTTGGGACAACAGGGCCAAAATGTCACTTTCACAGTCCCAAAGTGCCATTTTCACAGTAAAAAGGCCTGGTTCACTTTTGCTTAGCTTAGTCTGTAACTTGAAAACTATGTACCGTATGGCCCTATAAACTGTGTTGGGATGAAAGCTAGCCACTTTGAGCATTGTGGCAAGAGCTGGGGCAGTTTGGGACAACAGGGAACGAACAGGGCCAAAATGTCACTTTCACAGTCCCAAAGTGCCATTTTCACAGTAAAAAGGCCTGGTTCACTTTTGCTTAGCTTAGTCTGTAACTTGAAAACTATGTACCGTATGGCCCTATAAACTGTGTTGGGATGAAAGCTAGCCACTTTGAGCAATGTGGGAAGTGCTGGGGCAGTTTGGGACAACAGGGCCAAAATGTCACTTTCACAGTCCCAAAGTGCCATTTTCACAGTAAAAAGGCCTGGTTCACTTTTGCTTAGCTTAGTCTGTAACTTGAAAACTATGTACCGTATGGCCCTATAAACTGTGTTGGGATGAAAGCTAGCCACTTTGAGCAATGTGGGAAGTGCTGGGGCAGTTTGGGACAACAGGGCCAAAATGTCACTTTCACAGTCCCAAAGTGCCATTTTCACAGTAAAAAGGCCTGGTTCACTTTTGCTTAGCTTAGTCTGTAACTTGAAAACTATGTACCGTATGGCCCTATAAACTGTGTTGGGATGAAAGCTAGCCACTTTGAGCAATGTGGGAAGTGCTGGGGCAGTTTGGGACAACAGGGCCAAAATGTCACTTTCACAGTCCCAAAGTGCCGTTTTCACAGTAAAAAAAAAAAGATTCATTTTGCTTAGCTTAGTCTGTAACTTGAAAACTATGTACCGTATGGCCCTATAAACTGTGTTGGGATGAAAGCTAGCCACTTTGAGCAATGTGGGAAGTGCTGGGGCAGTTTGGGACAACAGGGCCAAAATGTCACTTTCACAGTCCCAAAGTGCCATTTTCACAGTAAAAAGGCCTGGTTCACTTTTGCTTAGCTTAGTCTGTAACTTGAAAACTATGTACCGTATGGCCCTATAAACTGTGTTGGGATGAAAGCTAGCCACTTTGAGCAGTGTGGGAAGTGCTGGGGCAGTTTGGGACAACAGGGCCAAAATGTCACTTTCACAGTCCCAAAGTGCCATTTTCACAGTAAAAAGGCCTGGTTCACTTTTGCTTAGCTTAGTCTGTAACTTGAAAACTATGTACCGTATGGCCCTATAAACTGTGTTGGGATGAAAGCTAGCCACTTTGAGCATTGTGGCAAGAGCTGGGGCAGTTTGGGACAACAGGGAACGAACAGGGCCAAAATGTCACTTTCACAGTCCCAAAGTGCCATTTTCACAGTAAAAAGGCCTGGTTCACTTTTGCTTAGCTTAGTCTGTAACTTGAAAACTATGTACCGTATGGCCCTATAAGCTGTGTTGGGATGAAAGCTAGCCACTTTGAGCAATGTGGGAAGTGCTGGGGCAGTTTGGGACAACAGGGCCAAAATGTCACTTTCACAGTCCCAAAGTGCCATTTTCACAGTAAAAAGGCCTGGTTCACTTTTGCTTAGCTTAGTCTGTAACTTGAAAACTATGTACCGTATGGCCCTATAAACTGTGTTGGGATGAAAGCTAGCCACTTTGAGCAATGTGGGAAGTGCTGGGGCAGTTTGGGACAACAGGGCCAAAATGTCACTTTCACAGTCCCAAAGTGCCATTTTCACAGTAAAAAGGCCTGGTTCACTTTTGCTTAGCTTAGTCTGTAACTTGAAAACTATGTACCGTATGGCCCTATAAACTGTGTTGGGATGAAAGCTAGCCACTTTGAGCAATGTGGGAAGTGCTGGGGCAGTTTGGGACAACAGGGCCAAAATGTCACTTTCACAGTCCCAAAGTGCCGTTTTCACAGTAAAAAAAAAAGATTCATTTTGCTTAGCTTAGTCTGTAACTTGAAAACTATGTACCGTATGGCCCTATAAACTGTGTTGGGATGAAAGCTAGCCACTTTGAGCAATGTGGGAAGTGCTGGGGCAGTTTGGGACAACAGGGCCAAAATGTCACTTTCACAGTCCCAAAGTGCCATTTTCACAGTAAAAAGGCCTGGTTCACTTTTGCTTAGCTTAGTCTGTAACTTGAAAACTATGTACCGTATGGCCCTATAAACTGTGTTGGGATGAAAGCTAGCCACTTTGAGCAATGTGGGAAGTGCTGGGGCAGTTTGGGACAACAGGGCCAAAATGTCACTTTCACAGTCCCAAAGTGCCATTTTCACAGTAAAAAGGCCTGGTTCACTTTTGCTTAGCTTAGTCTGTAACTTGAAAACTATGTACCGTATGGCCCTATAAACTGTGTTGGGATGAAAGCTAGCCACTTTGAGCAATGTGGGAAGTGCTGGGGCAGTTTGGGACAACAGGGCCAAAATGTCACTTTCACAGTCCCAAAGTGCCATTTTCACAGTAAAAAGGCCTGGTTCACTTTTGCTTAGCTTAGTCTGTAACTTGAAAACTATGTACCGTATGGCCCTATAAACTGTGTTGGGATGAAAGCTAGCCACTTTGAGCATTGTGGCAAGAGCTGGGGCAGTTTGGGACAACAGGGAACGAACAGGGCCAAAATGTCACTTTCACAGTCCCAAAGTGCCATTTTCACAGTAAAAAGGCCTGGTTCACTTTTGCTTAGCTTAGTCTGTAACTTGAAAACTATGTACCGTATGGCCCTATAAACTGTGTTGGGATGAAAGCTAGCCACTTTGAGCAATGTGGGAAGTGCTGGGGCAGTTTGGGACAACAGGGCCAAAATGTCACTTTCACAGTCCCAAAGTGCCATTTTCACAGTAAAAAGGCCTGGTTCACTTTTGCTTAGCTTAGTCTGTAACTTGAAAACTATGTACCGTATGGCCCTATAAACTGTGTTGGGATGAAAGCTAGCCACTTTGAGCAATGTGGGAAGTGCTGGGGCAGTTTGGGACAACAGGGCCAAAATGTCACTTTCACAGTCCCAAAGTGCCATTTTCACAGTAAAAAGGCCTGGTTCACTTTTGCTTAGCTTAGTCTGTAACTTGAAAACTATGTACCGTATGGCCCTATAAACTGTGTTGGGATGAAAGCTAGCCACTTTGAGCAATGTGGGAAGTGCTGGGGCAGTTTGGGACAACAGGGCCAAAATGTCACTTTCACAGTCCCAAAGTGCCATTTTCACAGTAAAAAGGCCTGGTTCACTTTTGCTTAGCTTAGTCTGTAACTTGAAAACTATGTACCGTATGGCCCTATAAACTGTGTTGGGATGAAAGCTAGCCACTTTGAGCAATGTGGGAAGTGCTGGGGCAGTTTGGGACAACAGGGCCAAAATGTCACTTTCACAGTCCCAAAGTGCCGTTTTCACAGTAAAAAAAAAAAGATTCATTTTGCTTAGCTTAGTCTGTAACTTGAAAACTATGTACCGTATGGCCCTATAAACTGTGTTGGGATGAAAGCTAGCCACTTTGAGCAATGTGGGAAGTGCTGGGGCAGTTTGGGACAACAGGGCCAAAATGTCACTTTCACAGTCCCAAAGTGCCATTTTCACAGTAAAAAGGCCTGGTTCACTTTTGCTTAGCTTAGTCTGTAACTTGAAAACTATGTACCGTATGGCCCTATAAGCTGTGTTGGGATGAAAGCTAGCCACTTTGAGCAATGTGGGAAGTGCTGGGGCAGTTTGGGACAACAGGGCCAAAATGTCACTTTCACAGTCCCAAAGTGCCATTTTCACAGTAAAAAGGCCTGGTTCACTTTTGCTTAGCTTAGTCTGTAACTTGAAAACTATGTACCGTATGGCCCTATAAACTGTGTTGGGATGAAAGCTAGCCACTTTGAGCATTGTGGCAAGAGCTGGGGCAGTTTGGGACAACAGGGAACGAACAGGGCCAAAATGTCACTTTCACAGTCCCAAAGTACCATTTTCACAGTAAAAAGGCCTGGTTCACTTTTGCTTAGCTTAGTCTGTAACTTGAAAACTATGTACCGTATGGCCCTATAAACTGTGTTGGGATGAAAGCTAGCCACTTTGAGCAATGTGGGAAGTGCTGGGGCAGTTTGGGACAACAGGGCCAAAATGTCACTTTCACAGTCCCAAAGTGCCATTTTCACAGTAAAAAGGCCTGGTTCACTTTTGCTTAGCTTAGTCTGTAACTTGAAAACTATGTACCGTATGGCCCTATAAACTGTGTTGGGATGAAAGCTAGCCACTTTGAGCAATGTGGAAGTGCTGGGGCAGTTTGGGACAACAGGGCCAAAATGTCACTTTCACAGTCCCAAAGTGCCATTTTCACAGTAAAAAGGCCTGGTTCACTTTTGCTTAGCTTAGTCTGTAACTTGAAAACTATGTACCGTATGGCCTTATAAACTGTGTTGGGATGAAAGCTAGCCACTTTGAGCAATGTGGGAAGTGCTGGGGCAGTTTGGGACAACAGGGCCGGGCCAAAATGTCACTTTCACAGTCCCAAAGTGCCGTTTTCACAGTAAAAAAAAAAAGATTCATTTTGCTTAGCTTAGTCTGTAACTTGAAAACTATGTACCGTATGGCCCTATAAACTGTGTTGGGATGAAAGCTAGCCACTTTGAGCAATGTGGGAAGTGCTGGGGCAGTTTGGACAACAGGGCCAAAATGTCACTTTCACAGTCCCAAAGTGCCATTTTCACAGTAAAAAGGCCTTGTTCACTTTTGCTTAGCTTAGTCTGTAACTTGAAAACTATGTACCGTATGGCCCTATAAACTGTGTTGGGATGAAAGCTAGCCACTTTGAGCAATGTGGGAAGTGCTGGGGCAGTTTGGGACAACAGGGCCAAAATGTCACTTTCACAGTCCCAAAGTGCCATTTTCACAGTAAAAAGGCCTGGTTCACTTTTGCTTAGCTTAGTCTGTAACTTGAAAACTATGTACCGTATGGCCCTATAAACTGTGTTGGGATGAAAGCTAGCCACTTTGAGCAGTGTGGGAAGTGCTGGGCAGTTTGGGACAACAGGGCCAAAATGTCACTTTCACAGTCCCAAAGTGCCATTTTCACAGTAAAAAGGCCTGGTTCACTTTTGCTTAGCTTAGTCTGTAACTTGAAAACTATGTACCGTATGGCCCTATAAACTGTGTTGGGATGAAAGCTAGCCACTTTGAGCAATGTGGGAAGTGCTGGGGCAGTTTGGGACAACAGGGCCAAAATGTCACTTTCACAGTCCCAAAGTGCCATTTTCACAGTAAAAAGGCCTGGTTCACTTTTGCTTAGCTTAGTCTGTAACTTGAAAACTATGTACCGTATGGCCCTATAAACTGTGTTGGGATGAAAGCTAGCCACTTTGAGCAATGTGGGAAGTGCTGGGGCAGTTTGGGACAACAGGGCCAAAATGTCACTTTCACAGTCCCAAAGTGCCATTTTCACAGTAAAAAGGCCTGGTTCACTTTTGCTTAGCTTAGTCTGTAACTTGAAAACTATGTACCGTATGGCCCTATAAACTGTGTTGGGATGAAAGCTAGCCACTTTGAGCAGTGTGGGAAGTGCTGGGGCAGTTTGGGACAACAGGGCCAAAATGTCACTTTCACAGTCCCAAAGTGCCATTTTCACAGTAAAAAGGCCTGGTTCACTTTTGCTTAGCTTAGTCTGTAACTTGAAAACTATGTACCGTATGGCCCTATAAACTGTGTTGGATGAAAGCTAGCCACTTTGAGCATTGTGGCAAGAGCTGGGGCAGTTTGGGACAACAGGGAACAAACAGGGCCAAAATGTCACTTTCACAGTCCCAAAGTGCCATTTTCACAGTAAAAAGGCCTGGTTCACTTTTGCTTAGCTTAGTCTGTAACTTGAAAACTATGTACCGTATGGCCCTATAAACTGTGTTGGGATGAAAGCTAGCCACTTTGAGCAATGTGGGAAGTGCTGGGGCAGTTTGGGACAACAGGGCCAAAATGTCACTTTCACAGTCCCAAAGTGCCATTTTCACAGTAAAAAGGCCTGGTTCACTTTTGCTTAGCTTAGTCTGTAACTTGAAAACTATGTACCGTATGGCCCTATAAACTGTGTTGGGATGAAAGCTAGCCACTTTGAGCAATGTGGGAAGTGCTGGGGCAGTTTGGGACAACAGGGCCAAAATGTCACTTTCACAGTCCCAAAGTGCCATTTTCACAGTAAAAAGGCCTGGTTCACTTTTGCTTAGCTTAGTCTGTAACTTGAAAACTATGTACCGTATGGCCCTATAAACTGTGTTGGATGAAAGCTAGCCACTTTGAGCAATGTGGAAGTGCTGGGGCAGTTTGGGACAACAGGGCCAAAATGTCACTTTCACAGTCCCAAAGTGCATGCCGTTTTCACAGTAAAAAAAAAGATTAATTTTGCTTAGCTTAGTCTGTAACTTGAAAACTATGTACCGTATGGCCCTATAAACTGTGTTGGGATGAAAGCTAGCCACTTTGAGCAATGTGGGAAGTGCTGGGGCAGTTTGGACAACAGGGCCAAAATGTCACTTTCACAGTCCCAAAGTGCCATTTTCACAGTAAAAAGGCCTGGTTCACTTTTGCTTAGCTTAGTCTGTAACTTGAAAACTATGTACCGTATGGCCCTATAAACTGTGTTGGGATGAAAGCTAGCCACTTTGAGCAATGTGGGAAGTGCTGGGGCAGTTTGGGACAACAGGGCCAAAATGTCACTTTCACAGTCCCAAAGTGCCATTTTCACAGTAAAAAGGCCTGGTTCACTTTTGCTTAGCTTAGTCTGTAACTTGAAAACTATGTACCGTATGGCCCTATAAACTGTGTTGGGATGAAAGCTAGCCACTTTGAGCAATGTGGGAAGTGCTGGGGCAGTTTGGGACAACAGGGCCAAAATGTCACTTTCACAGTCCCAAAGTGCCATTTTCACAGTAAAAAGGCCTGGTTCACTTTTGCTTAGCTTAGTCTGTAACTTGAAAACTATGTACCGTATGGCCCTATAAACTGTGTTGGGATGAAAGCTAGCCACTTTGAGCATTGTGGCAAGAGCTGGGGCAGTTTGGGACAACAGGGAACGAACAGGGCAAATGTCACTTTCACAGTCCCAAAGTGCCATTTTCACAGTAAAAAGGCCTGGTTCACTTTTGCTTAGCTTAGTCTGTAACTTGAAAACTATGTACCGTATGGCCCTATAAACTGTGTTGGGATGAAAGCTAGCCACTTTGAGCAATGTGGGAAGTGCTGGGGCAGTTTGGGACAACAGGGCCAAAATGTCACTTTCACAGTCCCAAAGTGCCATTTTCACAGTAAAAAGGCCTGGTTCACTTTTGCTTAGCTTAGTCTGTAACTTTATGTACCGTATGGCCCTATAAACTGTGTTGGGATGAAAGCTAGCCACTTTGAGCAATGTGGGAAGTGCTGGGGCAGTTTGGGACAACAGGGCCAAAATGTCACTTTCACAGTCCCAAAGTGCCATTTTCACAGTAAAAAGGCCTGGTTCACTTTTGCTTAGCTTAGTCTGTAACTTGAAAACTATGTACCGTATGGCCCTATAAACTGTGTTGGGATGAAAGCTAGCCACTTTGAGCAATGTGGGAAGTGCTGGGGCAGTTTGGGACAACAGGGCCAAAATGTCACTTTCACAGTCCCAAAGTGCCATTTTCACAGTAAAAAGGCCTGGTTCACTTTTGCTTAGCTTAGTCTGTAACTTGAAAACTATGTACCGTATGGCCCTATAAACTGTGTTGGGATGAAAGCTAGCCACTTTGAGCAATGTGGGAAGTGCTGGGGCAGTTTGGGACAACAGGGCCAAAATGTCACTTTCACAGTCCCAAAGTGCCGTTTTCACAGTAAAAAAAAAAGATTCATTTTGCTTAGCTTAGTCTGTAACTTGAAAACTATGTACCGTATGGCCCTATAAACTGTGTTGGGATGAAAGCTAGCCACTTTGAGCAATGTGGGAAGTGCTGGGGCAGTTTGGGACAACAGGGCCAAAATGTCACTTTCACAGTCCCAAAGTGCCATTTTCACAGTAAAAAGGCCTGGTTCACTTTTGCTTAGCTTAGTCTGTAACTTGAAAACTATGTACCGTATGGCCCTATAAACTGTGTTGGGATGAAAGCTAGCCACTTTGAGCAATGTGGGAAGTGCTGGGGCAGTTTGGGACAACAGGGCCAAAATGTCACTTTCACAGTCCCAAAGTGCCATTTTCACAGTAAAAAGGCCTGGTTCACTTTTGCTTAGCTTAGTCTGTAACTTGAAAACTATGTACCGTATGGCCCTATAAACTGTGTTGGGATGAAAGCTAGCCAATTTGAGCAATGTGGGAAGTGCTGGGGCAGTTTGGGACAACAGGGCCAAAATGTCACTTTCACAGTCCCAAAGTGCCATTTTCACAGTAAAAAGGCCTGGTTCACTTTTGCTTAGCTTAGTCTGTAACTTGAAAACTATGTACCGTATGGCCCTATAAACTGTGTTGGGATGAAAGCTAGCCACTTTGAGCAATGTGGGAAGTGCTGGGGCAGTTTGGGACAACAGGGCCAAAATGTCACTTTCACAGTCCCAAAGTGCCGTTTTCACAGTAAAAAAAAAAGATTCATTTTGCTTAGCTTAGTCTGTAACTTGAAAACTATGTACCGTATGGCCCTATAAACTGTGTTGGGATGAAAGCTAGCCACTTTGAGCAATGTGGGAAGTGCTGGGGCAGTTTGGGACAACAGGGCCAAAATGTCACTTTCACAGTCCCAAAGTGCCATTTTCACAGTAAAAAGGCCTGGTTCACTTTTGCTTAGCTTAGTCTGTAACTTGAAAACTATGTACCGTATGGCCCTATAAACTGTGTTGGGATGAAAGCTAGCCACTTTGAGCAATGTGGGAAGTGCTGGGGCAGTTTGGGACAACAGGGCCAAAATGTCACTTTCACAGTCCCAAAGTGCCATTTTCACAGTAAAAAGGCCTGGTTCACTTTTGCTTAGCTTAGTCTGTAACTTGAAAACTATGTACCGTATGGCCCTATAAACTGTGTTGGGATGAAAGCTAGCCACTTTGAGCAGTGTGGGAAGTGCTGGGGCAGTTTGGGACAACAGGGCCAAAATGTCACTTTCACAGTCCCAAAGTGCCATTTTCACAGTAAAAAGGCCTGGTTCACTTTTGCTTAGCTTAGTCTGTAACTTGAAAACTATGTACCGTATGGCCCTATAAACTGTGTTGGGATGAAAGCTAGCCACTTTGAGCATTGTGGCAAGAGCTGGGGCAGTTTGGGACAACAGGGAACGAACAGGGCCAAAATGTCACTTTCACAGTCCCAAAGTGCCATTTTCACAGTAAAAAGGCCTGGTTCACTTTTGCTTAGCTTAGTCTGTAACTTGAAAACTATGTACCGTATGGCCCTATAAACTGTGTTGGGATGAAAGCTAGCCACTTTGAGCAATGTGGGAAGTGCTGGGGCAGTTTGGGACAACAGGGCCAAAATGTCACTTTCACAGTCCCAAAGTGCCATTTTCACAGTAAAAAGGCCTGGTTCACTTTTGCTTAGCTTAGTCTGTAACTTGAAAACTATGTACCGTATGGCCCTATAAACTGTGTTGGGATGAAAGCTAGCCACTTTGAGCAATGTGGGAAGTGCTGGGGCAGTTTGGGACAACAGGGCCAAAATGTCACTTTCACAGTCCCAAAGTGCCATTTTCACAGTAAAAAGGCCTGGTTCACTTTTGCTTAGCTTAGTCTGTAACTTGAAAACTATGTACCGTATGGCCCTATAAACTGTGTTGGGATGAAAGCTAGCCACTTTGAGCAATGTGGGAAGTGCTGGGGCAGTTTGGGACAACAGGGCCAAAATGTCACTTTCACAGTCCCAAAGTGCCGTTTTCACAGTAAAAAAAAAAAGATTCATTTTGCTTAGCTTAGTCTGTAACTTGAAAACTATGTACCGTATGGCCCTATAAACTGTGTTGGGATGAAAGCTAGCCACTTTGAGCAATGTGGGAAGTGCTGGGGCAGTTTGGGACAACAGGGCCAAAATGTCACTTTCACAGTCCCAAAGTGCCATTTTCACAGTAAAAAGGCCTGGTTCACTTTTGCTTAGCTTAGTCTGTAACTTGAAAACTATGTACCGTATGGCCCTATAAACTGTGTTGGGATGAAAGCTAGCCACTTTGAGCAATGTGGGAAGTGCTGGGGCAGTTTGGGACAACAGGGCCAAAATGTCACTTTCACAGTCCCAAAGTGCCATTTTCACAGTAAAAAGGCCTGGTTCACTTTTGCTTAGCTTAGTCTGTAACTTGAAAACTATGTACCGTATGGCCCTATAAACTGTGTTGGGATGAAAGCTAGCCACTTTGAGCAATGTGGGAAGTGCTGGGGCAGTTTGGGACAACAGGGCCAAAATGTCACTTTCACAGTCCCAAAGTGCCATTTTCACAGTAAAAAAAAACAGATTCATTTTGCTTAGCTTAGTCTGTAACTTGAAAACTATGTACCGTATGGCCCTATAAACTGTGTTGGGATGAAAGCTAGCCACTTTGAGCAATGTGGGAAGTGCTGGGGCAGTTTGGGACAACAGGGCCAAAATGTCACTTTCACAGTCCCAAAGTGCCATTTTCACAGTAAAAAGGCCTGGTTCACTTTTGCTTAGCTTAGTCTGTAACTTGAAAACTATGTACCGTATGGCCCTATAAACTGTGTTGGGATGAAAGCTAGCCACTTTGAGCAATGTGGGAAGTGCTGGGGCAGTTTGGGACAACAGGGCCAAAATGTCACTTTCACAGTCCCAAAGTGCCATTTTCACAGTAAAAAAAAACAGATTCATTTTGCTTAGCTTAGTCTGTAACTTGAAAACTATGTACCGTATGGCCCTATAAACTGTGTTGGGATGAAAGCTAGCCACTTTGAGCAATGTGGGAAGTGCTGGGGCAGTTTGGGACAACAGGGCCAAAATGTCACTTTCACAGTCCCAAAGTGCCGTTTTCACAGTAAAAAAAAAAAGATTCATTTTGCTTAGCTTTGTCTGTAACTTGAAAACTATGTACCGTATGGCCCTATAAACTGTGTTGGGATGAAAGCTAGCCACTTTGAGCAATGTGGGAAGTGCTGGGGCAGTTTGGGACAACAGGGCCAAAATGTCACTTTCACAGTCCCAAAGTGCCATTTTCACAGTAAAAAGGCCTGGTTCACTTTTGCTTAGCTTAGTCTGTAACTTGAAAACTATGTACCGTATGGCCCTATAAACTGTGTTGGGATGAAAGCTAGCCACTTTGAGCAATGTGGGAAGTGCTGGGGCAGTTTGGGACAACAGGGCCAAAATGTCACTTTCACAGTCCCAAAGTGCCATTTTCACAGTAAAAAGGCCTGGTTCACTTTTGCTTAGCTTAGTCTGTAACTTGAAAACTATGTACCGTATGGCCCTATAAACTGTGTTGGGATGAAAGCTAGCCACTTTGAGCATTGTGGCAAGAGCTGGGGCAGTTTGGGACAACAGGGAACGAACAGGGCCAAAATGTCACTTTCACAGTCCCAAAGTGCCATTTTCACAGTAAAAAGGCCTGGTTCACTTTTGCTTAGCTTAGTCTGTAACTTGAAAACTATGTACCGTATGGCCCTATAAACTGTGTTGGGATGAAAGCTAGCCACTTTGAGCAATGTGGGAAGTGCTGGGGCAGTTTGGGACAACAGGGCCAAAATGTCACTTTCACAGTCCCAAAGTGCCATTTTCACAGTAAAAAGGCCTGGTTCACTTTTGCTTAGCTTAGTCTGTAACTTGAAAACTATGTACCGTATGGCCCTATAAACTGTGTTGGGATGAAAGCTAGCCACTTTGAGCAATGTGGGAAGTGCTGGGGCAGTTTGGGACAACAGGGCCAAAATGTCACTTTCACAGTCCCAAAGTGCCATTTTCACAGTAAAAAGGCCTGGTTCACTTTTGCTTAGCTTAGTCTGTAACTTGAAAACTATGTACCGTATGGCCCTATAAACTGTGTTGGGATGAAAGCTAGCCACTTTGAGCAATGTGGGAAGTGCTGGGGCAGTTTGGGACAACAGGGCCAAAATGTCACTTTCACAGTCCCAAAGTGCCATTTTCACAGTAAAAAGGCCTGGTTCACTTTTGCTTAGCTTAGTCTGTAACTTGAAAACTATGTACCGTATGGCCCTATAAACTGTGTTGGGATGAAAGCTAGCCACTTTGAGCAATGTGGGAAGTGCTGGGGCAGTTTGGGACAACAGGGCCAAAATGTCACTTTCACAGTCCCAAAGTGCCATTTTCACAGTAAAAAGGCCTGGTTCACTTTTGCTTAGCTTAGTCTGTAACTTGAAAAATATGTACCGTATGGCCCTATAAACTGTGTTGGGATGAAAGCTAGCCACTTTGAGCAGTGTGGGAAGTGCTGGGGCAGTTTGGGACAACAGGGCCAAAATGTCACTTTCACAGTCCCAAAGTGCCATTTTCACAGTAAAAAGGCCTGGTTCACTTTTGCTTAGCTTAGTCTGTAACTTGAAAACTATGTACCGTATGGCCCTATAAACTGTGTTGGGATGAAAGCTAGCCACTTTGAGCATTGTGGCAAGAGCTGGGGCAGTTTGGGACAACAGGGAACGAACAGGGCCAAAATGTCACTTTCACAGTCCCAAAGTGCCATTTTCACAGTAAAAAGGCCTGGTTCACTTTTGCTTAGCTTAGTCTGTAACTTGAAAACTATGTACCGTATGGCCCTATAAACTGTGTTGGGATGAAAGCTAGCCACTTTGAGCAATGTGGGAAGTGCTGGGGCAGTTTGGGACAACAGGGCCAAAATGTCACTTTCACAGTCCCAAAGTGCCATTTTCACAGTAAAAAGGCCTGGTTCACTTTTGCTTAGCTTAGTCTGTAACTTGAAAACTATGTACCGTATGGCCCTATAAACTGTGTTGGGATGAAAGCTAGCCACTTTGAGCAATGTGGGAAGTGCTGGGGCAGTTTGGGACAACAGGGCCAAAATGTCACTTTCACAGTCCCAAAGTGCCATTTTCACAGTAAAAAGGCCTGGTTCACTTTTGCTTAGCTTAGTCTGTAACTTGAAAACTATGTACCGTATGGCCCTATAAACTGTGTTGGGATGAAAGCTAGCCACTTTGAGCAATGTGGGAAGTGCTGGGGCAGTTTGGGACAACAGGGCCAAAATGTCACTTTCACAGTCCCAAAGTGCCGTTTTCACAGTAAAAAAAAAGATTCATTTTGCTTAGCTTAGTCTGTAACTTGAAAACTATGTACCGTATGGCCCTATAAACTGTGTTGGGATGAAAGCTAGCCACTTTGAGCAATGTGGGAAGTGCTGGGGCAGTTTGGGACAACAGGGCCAAAATGTCACTTTCACAGTCCCAAAGTGCCATTTTCACAGTAAAAAGGCCTGGTTCACTTTTGCTTAGCTTAGTCTGTAACTTGAAAACTATGTACCGTATGGCCCTATAAACTGTGTTGGGATGAAAGCTAGCCACTTTGAGCAATGTGGGAAGTGCTGGGGCAGTTTGGGACAACAGGGCCAAAATGTCACTTTCACAGTCCCAAAGTGCCATTTTCACAGTAAAAAGGCCTGGTTCACTTTTGCTTAGCTTAGTCTGTAACTTGAAAACTATGTACCGTATGGCCCTATAAACTGTGTTGGGATGAAAGCTAGCCACTTTGAGCAGTGTGGGAAGTGCTGGGGCAGTTTGGGACAACAGGGCCAAAATGTCACTTTCACAGTCCCAAAGTGCCATTTTCACAGTAAAAAGGCCTGGTTCACTTTTGCTTAGCTTAGTCTGTAACTTGAAAACTATGTACCGTATGGCCCTATAAACTGTGTTGGGATGAAAGCTAGCCACTTTGAGCATTGTGGCAAGAGCTGGGGCAGTTTGGGACAACAGGGAACGAACAGGGCCAAAATGTCACTTTCACAGTCCCAAAGTGCCATTTTCACAGTAAAAAGGCCTGGTTCACTTTTGCTTAGCTTAGTCTGTAACTTGAAAACTATGTACCGTATGGCCCTATAAACTGTGTTGGGATGAAAGCTAGCCACTTTGAGCAATGTGGGAAGTGCTGGGGCAGTTTGGGACAACAGGGCCAAAATGTCACTTTCACAGTCCCAAAGTGCCATTTTCACAGTAAAAAGGCCTGGTTCACTTTTGCTTAGCTTAGTCTGTAACTTGAAAACTATGTACCGTATGGCCCTATAAACTGTGTTGGGATGAAAGCTAGCCACTTTGAGCAATGTGGGAAGTGCTGGGGCAGTTTGGGACAACAGGGCCAAAATGTCACTTTCACAGTCCCAAAGTGCCATTTTCACAGTAAAAAGGCCTGGTTCACTTTTGCTTAGCTTAGTCTGTAACTTGAAAACTATGTACCGTATGGCCCTATAAACTGTGTTGGGATGAAAGCTAGCCACTTTGAGCAATGTGGGAAGTGCTGGGGCAGTTTGGGACAACAGGGCCAAAATGTCACTTTCACAGTCCCAAAGTGCCATTTTCACAGTAAAAAGGCCTGGTTCACTTTTGCTTAGCTTAGTCTGTAACTTGAAAACTATGTACCGTATGGCCCTATAAACTGTGTTGGGATGAAAGCTAGCCACTTTGAGCAATGTGGGAAGTGCTGGGGCAGTTTGGGACAACAGGGCCAAAATGTCACTTTCACAGTCCCAAAGTGCCATTTTCACAGTAAAAAGGCCTGGTTCACTTTTGCTTAGCTTAGTCTGTAACTTGAAAACTATGTACCGTATGGCCCTATAAACTGTGTTGGGATGAAAGCTAGCCACTTTGAGCATTGTGGAAGTGCTGGGGCAGTTTGGGACAACAGGGCCAAAATGTCACTTTCACAGTCCCAAAGTGCCATTTTCACAGTAAAAAGGCCTGGTTCACTTTTGCTTAGCTTAGTCTGTAACTTGAAAACTATGTACCGTATGGCCCTATAAACTGTGTTGGGATGAAAGCTAGCCACTTTGAGCATTGTGGAAGTGCTGGGGCAGTTTGGGACAACAGGGCCAAAATGTCACTTTCACAGTCCCAAAGTGCCATTTTCACAGTAAAAAGGCCTGGTTCACTTTTGCTTAGCTTAGTCTGTAACTTGAAAACTATGTACCGTATGGCCCTATAAACTGTGTTGGGATGAAAGCTAGCCACTTTGAGCAATGTGGGAAGTGCTGGGGCAGTTTGGGACAACAGGGCCAAAATGTCACTTTCACAGTCCCAAAGTGCCATTTTCACAGTAAAAAGGCCTGGTTCACTTTTGCTTAGCTTAGTCTGTAACTTGAAAACTATGTACCGTATGGCCCTATAAACTGTGTTGGGATGAAAGCTAGCCACTTTGAGCAATGTGGGAAGTGCTGGGGCAGTTTGGGACAACAGGGCCAAAATGTCACTTTCACAGTCCCAAAGTGCCATTTTCACAGTAAAAAGGCCTGGTTCACTTTTGCTTAGCTTAGTCTGTAACTTGAAAACTATGTACCGTATGGCCCTATAAACTGTGTTGGGATGAAAGCTAGCCACTTTGAGCAATGTGGGAAGTGCTGGGGCAGTTTGGACAACAGGGCCAAAATGTCACTTTCACAGTCCCAAAGTGCCATTTTCACAGTAAAAAGGCCTGGTTCACTTTTGCTTAGCTTAGTCTGTAACTTGAAAACTATGTACCGTATGGCCCTATAAACTGTGTTGGGATGAAAGCTAGCCACTTTGAGCAATGTGGGAAGTGCTGGGGCAGTTTGGGACAACAGGGCCAAAATGTCACTTTCACAGTCCCAAAGTGCCATTTTCACAGTAAAAAGGCCTGGTTCACTTTTGCTTAGCTTAGTCTGTAACTTGAAAACTATGTACCGTATGGCCCTATAAACTGTGTTGGGATGAAAGCTAGCCACTTTGAGCAATGTGGGAAGTGCTGGGGCAGTTTGGGACAACAGGGCCAAAATGTCACTTTCACAGTCCCAAAGTGCCATTTTCACAGTAAAAAGGCCTGGTTCACTTTTGCTTAGCTTAGTCTGTAACTTGAAAACTATGTACCGTATGGCCCTATAAACTGTGTTGGGATGAAAGCTAGCCACTTTGAGCAATGTGGGAAGTGCTGGGGCAGTTTGGGACAACAGGGCCAAAATGTCACTTTCACAGTCCCAAAGTGCCATTTTCACAGTAAAAAGGCCTGGTTCACTTTTGCTTAGCTTAGTCTGTAACTTGAAAACTATGTACCGTATGGCCCTATAAACTGTGTTGGGATGAAAGCTAGCCACTTTGAGCAATGTGGGAAGTGCTGGGGCAGTTTGGGACAACAGGGCCAAAATGTCACTTTCACAGTCCCAAAGTGCCATTTTCACAGTAAAAAGGCCTGGTTCACTTTTGCTTAGCTTAGTCTGTAACTTGAAAACTATGTACCGTATGGCCCTATAAACTGTGTTGGGATGAAAGCTAGCCACTTGACAATGTGGGAAGTGCTGGGGCAGTTTGGGACAACAGGGCCAAAATGTCACTTTCACAGTCCCAAAGTGCCATTTTCACAGTAAAAAGGCCTGGTTCACTTTTGCTTAGCTTAGTCTGTAACTTGAAAACTATGTACCGTATGGCCCTATAAACTGTGTTGGGATGAAAG
>NW_027666192.1:0-34365 GCF_963924005.1 Protomyctophum bolini
GGAAGTGCTGGGGCAGTTTGGGACAACAGGGCCAAAATGTCACTTTCACAGTCCCAAAGTGCCATTTTCACAGTAAAAAGGCCTGGTTCACTTTTGCTTAGCTTAGTCTGTAACTTGAAAACTATGTACCGATGGCCCTATAAACTGTGTTGGGATGAAAGCTAGCCACTTTGAGCAATGTGGGAAGTGCTGGGGCAGGTTTGGGACAACAGGGCCAAAATGTCACTTTCACAGTCCCAAAGTGCCATTTTCACAGTAAAAAAAAAAGATTCATTTTGCTTAGCTTAGTCTGTAACTTGAAAACTATGTACCGTATGGCCCTATAAACTGTGTTGGGATGAAAGCTAGCCACTTTGAGCAATGTGGGAAGTGCTGGGGCAGTTTGGGACAACAGGGCCAAAATGTCACTTTCACAGTCCCAAAGTGCCGTTTTCACAGTAAAAAGGCCTGGTTCACTTTTGCTTAGCTTAGTCTGTAACTTGAAAACTATGTACCGTATGGCCCTATAAACTGTGTTGGGATGAAAGCTAGCCACTTTGAGCAATGTGGGAAGTGCTGGGGCAGTTTGGGACAACAGGGCCAAAATGTCACTTTCACAGTCCCAAAGTGCCATTTTCACAGTAAAAAGGCCTGGTTCACTTTTGCTTAGCTTAGTCTGTAACTTGAAAACTATGTACCGTATGGCCCTATAAACTGTGTTGGGATGAAAGCTAGCCACGTTGAGCATTGTGGCAAGAGCTGGGGCAGTTTGGGACAACAGGGAATGAACGGGGCCAAAATGTCACTTTCACAGTCCCAAAGTGCCATTTTCACAGTAAAAAGGCCTGGTTCACTTTTGCTTAGCTTAGTCTGTAACTTGAAAACTATGTACCGTATGGCCCTATAAACTGTGTTGGGATGAAAGCTAGCCACTTTGAGCAATGTGGGAAGTGCTGGGGCAGTTTGGGACAACAGGGCCAAAATGTCACTTTCACAGTCCCAAAGTGCCGTTTTCACAGTAAAAAGGCCTGGTTCACTTTGCTTAGCTTAGTCTGTAACTTGAAAACTATGTACCGTATGGCCCTATAAACTGTGTTGGGATGAAAGCTAGCCACTTTGAGCAATGTGGGAAGTGCTGGGGCAGTTTGGGGACAACAGGGCCAAAATGTCACTTTCACAGTCCCAAAGTGCCATTTTCACAGTAAAAAAAAAAAGATTCATTTTGCTTAGCTTAGTCTGTAACTGAAAACTATGTACCGTATGGCCCTATAAACTGTGTTGGGATGAAAGCTAGCCACTTTGAGCAATGTGGGAAGTGCTGGGGCAGTTTGGGACAACAGGGCCAAAATGTCACTTTCACAGTCCCAAAGTGCCGTTTTCACAGTAAAAAGGCCTGGTTCACTTTTGCTTAGCTTAGTCTGTAACTTGAAAACTATGTACCGTATGGCCCTATAAACTGTGTTGGGATGAAAGCTAGCCACTTTGAGCAATGTGGGAAGTGCTGGGGCAGTTTGGGACAACAGGGCCAAAATGTCACTTTCACAGTCCCAAAGTGCCATTTTCACAGTAAAAAAAAAAAGATTCATTTTGCTTAGCTTAGTCTGTAACTTGAAAACTATGTACCGTATGGCCCTATAAACTGTGTTGGGATGAAAGCTAGCCACTTTGAGCAATGTGGGAAGTGCTGGGGCAGTTTGGGACAACAGGGCCAAAATGTCACTTTCACAGTCCCAAAGTGCCGTTTTCACAGTAAAAAGGCCTGGTTCACTTTTGCTTAGCTTAGTCTGTAACTTGAAAACTATGTACCGTATGGCCCTATAAACTGTGTTGGGATGAAAGCTAGCCACTTTGAGCAATGTGGGAAGTGCTGGGGCAGTTTGGGACAACAGGGCCAAAATGTCACTTTCACAGTCCCAAAGTGCCATTTTCACAGTAAAAAAAAAAAGATTCATTTTGCTTAGCTTAGTCTGTAACTTGAAAACTATGTACCGTATGGCCCTATAAACTGTGTTGGGATGAAAGCTAGCCACTTTGAGCAATGTGGGAAGTGCTGGGGCAGTTTGGGACAACAGGGCCAAAATGTCACTTTCACAGTCCCAAAGTGCCGTTTTCACAGTAAAAAGGCCTGGTTCACTTTTGCTTAGCTTAGTCTGTAACTTGAAAACTATGTACCGTATGGCCCTATAAACTGTGTTGGGATGAAAGCTAGCCACTTTGAGCAATGTGGGAAGTGCTGGGGCAGTTTGGGACAACAGGGCCAAAATGTCACTTTCACAGTCCCAAAGTGCCATTTTCACAGTAAAAAAAAAAAGATTCATTTTGCTTAGCTTAGTCTGTAACTTGAAAACTATGTACCGTATGGCCCTATAAACTGTGTTGGGATGAAAGCTAGCCACTTTGAGCAATGTGGGAAGTGCTGGGGCAGTTTGGGACAACAGGGCCAAAATGTCACTTTCACAGTCCCAAAGTGCCATTTTCACAGTAAAAAGGCCTGGTTCACTTTTGCTTAGCTTAGTCTGTAACTTGAAAACTATGTACCGTATGGCCCTATAAACTGTGTTGGGATGAAAGCTAGCCACTTTGAGCAATGTGGGAAGTGCTGGGGCAGTTTGGGACAACAGGGCCAAAATGTCACTTTCACAGTCCCAAAGTGCCATTTTCACAGTAAAAAGGCCTGGTTCACTTTTGCTTAGCTTAGTCTGTAACTTGAAAACTATGTACCGAATGGCCCTATAAACTGTGTTGGGATGAAAGCTAGCCACTTTGAGCAATGTGGGAAGTGCTGGGGCAGTTTGGGACAACAGGGCCAAAATGTCACTTTCACAGTCCCAAAGTGCCATTTTCACAGTAAAAAAAAAAGATTAATTTTGCTTAGCTTAGTCTGTAACTTGAAAACTATGTACCGTATGGCCCTATAAACTGTGTTGGGATGAAAGCTAGCCACTTTGAGCAATGTGGGAAGTGCTGGGGCAGTTTGGGACAACAGGGCCAAAATGTCACTTTCACAGTCCCAAAGTGCCATTTTCACAGTAAAAAGGCCTGGTTCACTTTTGCTTAGCTTAGTCTGTAACTTGAAAACTATGTACCGTATGGCCCTATAAACTGTGTTGGGATGAAAGCTAGCCACTTTGAGCAATGTGGGAAGTGCTGGGGCAGTTTGGGACAACAGGGCCAAAATGTCACTTTCACAGTCCCAAAGTGCCATTTTCACAGTAAAAAGGCCTGGTTCACTTTTGCTTAGCTTAGTCTGTAACTTGAAAACTATGTACCGTATGGCCCTATAAACTGTGTTGGGATGAAAGCTAGCACGTTGAGCATTGTGGCAAGAGCTGGGGCAGTTTGGGACAACAGGGAATGAACGGGGCCAAAATGTCACTTTCACAGTCCCAAAGTGCCATTTTCACAGTAAAAAGGCCTGGTTCACTTTTGCTTAGCTTAGTCTGTAACTTGAAAACTATGTACCGTATGGCCCTATAAACTGTGTTGGGATGAAAGCTAGCCACTTTGAGCAATGTGGGAAGTGCTGGGGCAGTTTGGGACAACAGGGCCAAAATGTCACTTTCACAGTCCCAAAGTGCCATTTTCACAGTAAAAAAAAAGATTCATTTTGCTTAGCTTAGTCTGTAACTTGAAAACTATGTACCGTATGGCCCTATAAACTGTGTTGGGATGAAAGCTAGCCACTTTGAGCAATGTGGGAAGTGCTGGGGCAGTTTGGGACAACAGGGCCAAAATGTCACTTTCACAGTCCCAAAGTGCCATTTTCACAGTAAAAAAGGCCTGGTTCACTTTTGCTTAGCTTAGTCTGTAACTTGAAAACTATGTACCGTATGGCCCTATAAACTGTGTTGGGATGAAAGCTAGCCACTTTGAGCAATGTGGGAAGTGCTGGGGCAGTTTGGACAACAGGGCCAAAATGTCACTTTCACAGTCCCAAAGTGCCATTTTCACAGTAAAAAGGCCTGGTTCACTTTTGCTTAGCTTAGTCTGTAACTTGAAAACTATGTACCGAATGGCCCTATAAACTGTGTTGGGATGAAAGCTAGCCACTTTGAGCAATGTGGGAAGTGCTGGGGCAGTTGGGACAACAGGGCCAAAATGTCACTTTCACAGTCCCAAAGTGCCATTTTCACAGTAAAAAAAAAAGATTCATTTTGCTTAGCTTAGTCTGTAACTTGAAAACTATGTACCGTATGGCCCTATAAACTGTGTTGGGATGAAAGCTAGCCACTTTGAGCAATGTGGGAAGTGCTGGGGCAGTTTGGGACAACAGGGCCAAAATGTCACTTTCACAGTCCCAAAGTGCCGTTTTCACAGTAAAAAGGCCTGGTTCACTTTTGCTTAGCTTAGTCTGTAACTTGAAAACTATGTACCGTATGGCCCTATAAACTGTGTTGGGATGAAAGCTAGCCACTTTGAGCAATGTGGGAAGTGCTGGGGCAGTTTGGGACAACAGGGCCAAAATGTCACTTTCACAGTCCCAAAGTGCCGTTTTCACAGTAAAAAGGCCTGGTTCACTTTTGCTTAGCTTAGTCTGTAACTTGAAAACTATGTACCGTATGGCCCTATAAACTGTGTTGGGATGAAAGCTAGCCACTTTGAGCAATGTGGGAAGTGCTGGGGCAGTTTGGGACAACAGGGCCAAAATGTCACTTTCACAGTCCCAAAGTGCCATTTTCACAGTAAAAAAAAAAGATTCATTTTGCTTAGCTTAGTCTGTAACTTGAAAACTATGTACCGTATGGCCCTATAAACTGTGTTGGGATGAAAGCTAGCCACTTTGAGCAATGTGGGAAGTGCTGGGGCAGTTTGGGACAACAGGGCCAAAATGTCACTTTCACAGTCCCAAAGTGCCGTTTTCACAGTAAAAAGGCCTGGTTCACTTTTGCTTAGCTTAGTCTGTAACTTGAAAACTATGTACCGTATGGCCCTATAAACTGTGTTGGGATGAAAGCTAGCCACTTTGAGCAATGTGGGAAGTGCTGGGGCAGTTTGGGACAACAGGGCCAAAATGTCACTTTCACAGTCCCAAAGTGCCGTTTTCACAGTAAAAAGGCCTGGTTCACTTTTGCTTAGCTTAGTCTGTAACTTGAAAACTATGTACCGTATGGCCCTATAAACTGTGTTGGGATGAAAGCTAGCCACTTTGAGCAATGTGGGAAGTGCTGGGGCAGTTTGGGACAACAGGGCCAAAATGTCACTTTCACAGTCCCAAAGTGCCATTTTCACAGTAAAAAGGCCTGGTTCACTTTTGCTTAGCTTAGTCTGTAACTTGAAAACTATGTACCGTATGGCCCTATAAACTGTGTTGGGATGAAAGCTAGCCACTTTGAGCATTGTGGCAAGAGCTGGGGCAGTTTGGGACAACAGGGAATGAACGGGGCCAAAATGTCACTTTCACAGTCCCAAAGTGCCATTTTCACAGTAAAAAGGCCTGGTTCACTTTTGCTTAGCTTAGTCTGTAACTTGAAAACTATGTACCGTATGGCCCTATAAACTGTGTTGGGATGAAAGCTAGCCACTTTGAGCAATGTGGGAAGTGCTGGGGCAGTTTGGGACAACAGGGCCAAAATGTCACTTTCACAGTCCCAAAGTGCCATTTTCACAGTAAAAAGGCCTGGTTCACTTTTGCTTAGCTTAGTCTGTAACTTGAAAACTATGTACCGTATGGCCCTATAAACTGTGTTGGGATGAAAGCTAGCCACTTTGAGCAATGTGGGAAGTGCTGGGGCAGTTTGGGACAACAGGGCCAAAATGTCACTTTCACAGTCCCAAAGTGCCATTTTCACAGTAAAAAGGCCTGGTTCACTTTTGCTTAGCTTAGTCTGTAACTTGAAAACTATGTACCGTATGGCCCTATAAACTGTGTTGGGATGAAAGCTAGCCACTTTGAGCATTGTGGCAAGAGCTGGGGCAGTTTGGGACAACAGGGAATGAACGGGGCCAAAATGTCACTTTCACAGTCCCAAAGTGCCATTTTCACAGTAAAAAGGCCTGGTTCACTTTTGCTTAGCTTAGTCTGTAACTTGAAAACTATGTACCGTATGGCCCTATAAACTGTGTTGGGATGAAAGCTAGCCACTTTGAGCAATGTGGGAAGTGCTGGGGCAGTTTGGGACAACAGGGCCAAAATGTCACTTTCACAGTCCCAAAGTGCCATTTTCACAGTAAAAAGGCCTGGTTCACTTTTGCTTAGCTTAGTCTGTAACTTGAAAACTATGTACCGTATGGCCCTATAAACTGTGTTGGGATGAAAGCTAGCCACTTTGAGCAATGTGGGAAGTGCTGGGGCAGTTTGGGACAACAGGGCCAAAATGTCACTTTCACAGTCCCAAAGTGCCATTTTCACAGTAAAAAGGCCTGGTTCACTTTTGCTTAGCTTAGTCTGTAACTTGAAAACTATGTACCGTATGGCCCTATAAACTGTGTTGGGATGAAAGCTAGCCACTTTGAGCATTGTGGCAAGAGCTGGGGCAGTTTGGGACAACAGGGAATGAACGGGGCCAAAATGTCACTTTCACAGTCCCAAAGTGCCATTTTCACAGTAAAAAGGCCTGGTTCACTTTTGCTTAGCTTAGTCTGTAACTTGAAAACTATGTACCGTATGGCCCTATAAACTGTGTTGGGATGAAAGCTAGCCACTTTGAGCAATGTGGGAAGTGCTGGGGCAGTTTGGGACAACAGGGCCAAAATGTCACTTTCACAGTCCCAAAGTGCCATTTTCACAGTAAAAAGGCCTGGTTCACTTTTGCTTAGCTTAGTCTGTAACTTGAAAACTATGTACCGTATGGCCCTATAAACTGTGTTGGGATGAAAGCTAGCCACTTTGAGCAATGTGGGAAGTGCTGGGGCAGTTTGGGACAACAGGGCCAAAATGTCACTTTCACAGTCCCAAAGTGCCGTTTTCACAGTAAAAAGGCCTGGTTCACTTTTGCTTAGCTTAGTCTGTAACTTGAAAACTATGTACCGTATGGCCCTATAAACTGTGTTGGGATGAAAGCTAGCCACTTTGAGCAATGTGGGAAGTGCTGGGGCAGTTTGGGACAACAGGGCCAAAATGTCACTTTCACAGTCCCAAAGTGCCATTTTCACAGTAAAAAAAAAAGATTCATTTTGCTTAGCTTAGTCTGTAACTTGAAAACTATGTACCGTATGGCCCTATAAACTGTGTTGGGATGAAAGCTAGCCACTTTGAGCAATGTGGGAAGTGCTGGGGCAGTTTGGGACAACAGGGCCAAAATGTCACTTTCACAGTCCCAAAGTGCCGTTTTCACAGTAAAAAGGCCTGGTTCACTTTTGCTTAGCTTAGTCTGTAACTTGAAAACTATGTACCGTATGGCCCTATAAACTGTGTTGGGATGAAAGCTAGCCACTTTGAGCAATGTGGGAAGTGCTGGGGCAGTTTGGGACAACAGGGCCAAAATGTCACTTTCACAGTCCCAAAGTGCCGTTTTCACAGTAAAAAGGCCTGGTTCACTTTTGCTTAGCTTAGTCTGTAACTTGAAAACTATGTACCGTATGGCCCTATAAACTGTGTTGGGATGAAAGCTAGCCACTTTGAGCAATGTGGGAAGTGCTGGGGCAGTTTGGGACAACAGGGCCAAAATGTCACTTTCACAGTCCCAAAGTGCCATTTTCACAGTAAAAAGGCCTGGTTCACTTTTGCTTAGCTTAGTCTGTAACTTGAAAACTATGTACCGTATGGCCCTATAAACTGTGTTGGGATGAAAGCTAGCCACTTTGAGCATTGTGGCAAGAGCTGGGGCAGTTTGGGACAACAGGGAATGAACGGGGCCAAAATGTCACTTTCACAGTCCCAAAGTGCCATTTTCACAGTAAAAAGGCCTGGTTCACTTTTGCTTAGCTTAGTCTGTAACTTGAAAACTATGTACCGTATGGCCCTATAAACTGTGTTGGGATGAAAGCTAGCCACTTTGAGCAATGTGGGAAGTGCTGGGGCAGTTTGGGACAACAGGGCCAAAATGTCACTTTCACAGTCCCAAAGTGCCATTTTCACAGTAAAAAGGCCTGGTTCACTTTTGCTTAGCTTAGTCTGTAACTTGAAAACTATGTACCGTATGGCCCTATAAACTGTGTTGGGATGAAAGCTAGCCACTTTGAGCATTGTGGCAAGAGCTGGGGCAGTTTGGGACAACAGGGAATGAACGGGGCCCAAATGTTACTTTCACAGTCCCAAAGTGCCATTTTCACAGTAAAAAGGCCTGGTTCACTTTTGCTTAGCTTAGTCTGTAACTTGAAAACTATGTACCGTATGGCCCTATAAACTGTGTTGGGATGAAAGCTAGCCACTTTGAGCAATGTGGGAAGTGTTGGGGCAGTTTGGGACAACAGGGCCAAAATGTCACTTTCACAGTCCCAAAGTGCCATTTTCACAGTAAAAAGGCCTGGTTCACTTTTGCTTAGCTTAGTCTGTAACTTGAAAACTATGTACCGTATGGCCCTATAAACTGTGTTGGGATGAAAGCTAGCCACTTTGAGCAATGTGGGAAGTGCTGGGGCAGTTTGGGACAACAGGGCCAAAATGTCACTTTCACAGTCCCAAAGTGCCATTTTCACAGTAAAAAAAAAAAGATTCATTTTGCTTAGCTTAGTCTGTAACTTGAAAACTATGTACCGTATGGCCCTATAAACTGTGTTGGGATGAAAGCTAGCCACTTTGAGCAATGTGGGAAGTGCTGGGGCAGTTTGGGACAACAGGGCCAAAATGTCACTTTCACAGTCCCAAAGTGCCATTTTCACAGTAAAAAGGCCTGGTTCACTTTTGCTTAGCTTAGTCTGTAACTTGAAAACTATGTACCGTATGGCCCTATAAACTGTGTTGGGATGAAAGCTAGCCACTTTGAGCAATGTGGGAAGTGCTGGGGCAGTTTGGGACAACAGGGCCAAAATGTCACTTTCACAGTCCCAAAGTGCCATTTTCACAGTAAAAAGGCCTGGTTCACTTTTGCTTAGCTTAGTCTGTAACTTGAAAACTATGTACCGTATGGCCCTATAAACTGTGTTGGGATGAAAGCTAGCCACGTTGAGCATTGTGGCAAGAGCTGGGGCAGTTTGGGACAACAGGGAATGAACGGGGCCAAAATGTCACTTTCACAGTCCCAAAGTGCCATTTTCACAGTAAAAAGGCCTGGTTCACTTTTGCTTAGCTTAGTCTGTAACTTGAAAACTATGTACCGTATGGCCCTATAAACTGTGTTGGGATGAAAGCTAGCCACTTTGAGCAATGTGGGAAGTGCTGGGGCAGTTTGGGACAACAGGGCCAAAATGTCACTTTCACAGTCCCAAAGTGCCATTTTCACAGTAAAAAAAAAAAGATTCATTTTGCTTAGCTTAGTCTGTAACTTGAAAACTATGTACCGTATGGCCCTATAAACTGTGTTGGGATGAAAGCTAGCCACTTTGAGCAATGTGGGAAGTGCTGGGGCAGTTTGGGACAACAGGGCCAAAATGTCACTTTCACAGTCCCAAAGTGCCATTTTCACAGTAAAAAGGCCTGGTTCACTTTTGCTTAGCTTAGTCTGTAACTTGAAAACTATGTACCGTATGGCCCTATAAACTGTGTTGGGATGAAAGCTAGCCACTTTGAGCAATGTGGGAAGTGCTGGGGCAGTTTGGGACAACAGGGCCAAAATGTCACTTTCACAGTCCCAAAGTGCCATTTTCACAGTAAAAAGGCCTGGTTCACTTTTGCTTAGCTTAGTCTGTAACTTGAAAACTATGTACCGTATGGCCCTATAAACTGTGTTGGGATGAAAGCTAGCCACGTTGAGCATTGTGGCAAGAGCTGGGGCAGTTTGGGACAACAGGGAATGAACGGGGCCAAAATGTCACTTTCACAGTCCCAAAGTGCCATTTTCACAGTAAAAAGGCCTGGTTCACTTTTGCTTAGCTTAGTCTGTAACTTGAAAACTATGTACCGTATGGCCCTATAAACTGTGTTGGGATGAAAGCTAGCCACTTTGAGCAATGTGGGAAGTGCTGGGGCAGTTTGGGACAACAGGGCCAAAATGTCACTTTCACAGTCCCAAAGTGCCATTTTCACAGTAAAAAGGCCTGGTTCACTTTTGCTTAGCTTAGTCTGTAACTTGAAAACTATGTACCGTATGGCCCTATAAACTGTGTTGGGATGAAAGCTAGCCACTTTGAGCATTGTGGCAAGAGCTGGGGCAGTTTGGGACAACAGGGAATGAACGGGGCCAAAATGTCACTTTCACAGTCCCAAAGTGCCATTTTCACAGTAAAAAGGCCTGGTTCACTTTTGCTTAGCTTAGTCTGTAACTTGAAAACTATGTACCGTATGGCCCTATAAACTGTGTTGGGATGAAAGCTAGCCACTTTGAGCAATGTGGGAAGTGTTGGGGCAGTTTGGGACAACAGGGCCAAAATGTCACTTTCACAGTCCCAAAGTGCCATTTTCACAGTAAAAAGGCCTGGTTCACTTTTGCTTAGCTTAGTCTGTAACTTGAAAACTATGTACCGTATGGCCCTATAAACTGTGTTGGGATGAAAGCTAGCCACTTTGAGCAATGTGGGAAGTGCTGGGGCAGTTTGGGACAACAGGGCCAAAATGTCACTTTCACAGTCCCAAAGTGCCATTTTCACAGTAAAAAAAAAAAGATTCATTTTGCTTAGCTTAGTCTGTAACTTGAAAACTATGTACCGTATGGCCCTATAAACTGTGTTGGGATGAAAGCTAGCCACTTTGAGCAATGTGGGAAGTGCTGGGGCAGTTTGGGACAACAGGGCCAAAATGTCACTTTCACAGTCCCAAAGTGCCATTTTCACAGTAAAAAGGCCTGGTTCACTTTTGCTTAGCTTAGTCTGTAACTTGAAAACTATGTACCGTATGGCCCTATAAACTGTGTTGGGATGAAAGCTAGCCACTTTGAGCAATGTGGGAAGTGCTGGGGCAGTTTGGGACAACAGGGCCAAAATGTCACTTTCACAGTCCCAAAGTGCCATTTTCACAGTAAAAAGGCCTGGTTCACTTTTGCTTAGCTTAGTCTGTAACTTGAAAACTATGTACCGTATGGCCCTATAAACTGTGTTGGGATGAAAGCTAGCCACTTTGAGCAATGTGGGAAGTGCTGGGGCAGTTTGGGACAACAGGGCCAAAATGTCACTTTCACAGTCCCAAAGTGCCATTTTCACAGTAAAAAAAAAAAGATTCATTTTGCTTAGCTTAGTCTGTAACTTGAAAACTATGTACCGTATGGCCCTATAAACTGTGTTGGGATGAAAGCTAGCCACTTTGAGCAATGTGGGAAGTGCTGGGGCAGTTTGGGACAACAGGGCCAAAATGTCACTTTCACAGTCCCAAAGTGCCGTTTTCACAGTAAAAAGGCCTGGTTCACTTTTGCTTAGCTTAGTCTGTAACTTGAAAACTATGTACCGTATGGCCCTATAAACTGTGTTGGGATGAAAGCTAGCCACTTTGAGCAATGTGGGAAGTGCTGGGGCAGTTTGGGACAACAGGGCCAAAATGTCACTTTCACAGTCCCAAAGTGCCGTTTTCACAGTAAAAAGGCCTGGTTCACTTTTGCTTAGCTTAGTCTGTAACTTGAAAACTATGTACCGTATGGCCCTATAAACTGTGTTGGGATGAAAGCTAGCCACTTTGAGCAATGTGGGAAGTGCTGGGGCAGTTTGGGGACAACAGGCCAAAATGTCACTTTCACAGTCCCAAAGTGCCATTTTCACAGTAAAAAGGCCTGGTTCACTTTTGCTTAGCTTAGTCTGTAACTTGAAAACTATGTACCGTATGGCCCTATAAACTGTGTTGGGATGAAAGCTAGCCACTTTGAGCATTGTGGCAAGAGCTGGGGCAGTTTGGGACAACAGGGAATGAACGGGGCCAAAATGTCACTTTCACAGTCCCAAAGTGCCATTTTCACAGTAAAAAGGCCTGGTTCACTTTTGCTTAGCTTAGTCTGTAACTTGAAAACTATGTACCGTATGGCCCTATAAACTGTGTTGGGATGAAAGCTAGCCACTTTGAGCAATGTGGGAAGTGCTGGGGCAGTTTGGGACAACAGGGCCAAAATGTCACTTTCACAGTCCCAAAGTGCCATTTTCACAGTAAAAAGGCCTGGTTCACTTTTGCTTAGCTTAGTCTGTAACTTGAAAACTATGTACCGTATGGCCCTATAAACTGTGTTGGGATGAAAGCTAGCCACTTTGAGCAATGTGGGAAGTGCTGGGGCAGTTTGGGACAACAGGGCCAAAATGTCACTTTCACAGTCCCAAAGTGCCATTTTCACAGTAAAAAGGCCTGGTTCACTTTTGCTTAGCTTAGTCTGTAACTTGAAAACTATGTACCGTATGGCCCTATAAACTGTGTTGGGATGAAAGCTAGCCACTTTGAGCATTGTGGCAAGAGCTGGGGCAGTTTGGGACAACAGGGAATGAACGGGGCCAAAATGTCACTTTCACAGTCCCAAAGTGCCATTTTCACAGTAAAAAGGCCTGGTTCACTTTTGCTTAGCTTAGTCTGTAACTTGAAAACTATGTACCGTATGGCCCTATAAACTGTGTTGGGATGAAAGCTAGCCACTTTGAGCAATGTGGGAAGTGTTGGGGCAGTTTGGGACAACAGGGCCAAAATGTCACTTTCACAGTCCCAAAGTGCCATTTTCACAGTAAAAAGGCCTGGTTCACTTTTGCTTAGCTTAGTCTGTAACTTGAAAACTATGTACCGTATGGCCCTATAAACTGTGTTGGGATGAAAGCTAGCCACTTTGAGCAATGTGGGAAGTGCTGGGGCAGTTTGGGACAACAGGGCCAAAATGTCACTTTCACAGTCCCAAAGTGCCATTTTCACAGTAAAAAAAAAAAGATTAATTTTGCTTAGCTTAGTCTGTAACTTGAAAACTATGTACCGTATGGCCCTATAAACTGTGTTGGGATGAAAGCTAGCCACTTTGAGCAATGTGGGAAGTGCTGGGGCAGTTTGGGACAACAGGGCCAAAATGTCACTTTCACAGTCCCAAAGTGCCATTTTCACAGTAAAAAGGCCTGGTTCACTTTTGCTTAGCTTAGTCTGTAACTTGAAAACTATGTACCGTATGGCCCTATAAACTGTGTTGGGATGAAAGCTAGCCACTTTGAGCAATGTGGGAAGTGCTGGGGCAGTTTGGGACAACAGGGCCAAAATGTCACTTTCACAGTCCCAAAGTCATTTTCACAGTAAAAAGGCCTGGTTCACTTTTGCTTAGCTTAGTCTGTAACTTGAAAACTATGTACCGTATGGCCCTATAAACTGTGTTGGGATGAAAGCTAGCCACGTTGAGCATTGTGGCAAGAGCTGGGGCAGTTTGGGACAACAGGGAATGAACGGGGCCAAAATGTCACTTTCACAGTCCCAAAGTGCCATTTTCACAGTAAAAAGGCCTGGTTCACTTTTGCTTAGCTTAGTCTGTAACTTGAAAACTATGTACCGTATGGCCCTATAAACTGTGTTGGGATGAAAGCTAGCCACTTTGAGCAATGTGGGAAGTGCTGGGGCAGTTTGGGACAACAGGGCCAAAATGTCACTTTCACAGTCCCAAAGTGCCATTTTCACAGTAAAAAGGCCTGGTTCACTTTTGCTTAGCTTAGTCTGTAACTTGAAAACTATGTACCGTATGGCCCTATAAACTGTGTTGGGATGAAAGCTAGCCACTTTGAGCAATGTGGGAAGTGCTGGGGCAGTTTGGGACAACAGGGCCAAAATGTCACTTTCACAGTCCCAAAGTGCCATTTTCACAGTAAAAAGGCCTGGTTCACTTTTGCTTAGCTTAGTCTGTAACTTGAAAACTATGTACCGTATGGCCCTATAAACTGTGTTGGGATGAAAGCTAGCCACTTTGAGCATTGTGGCAAGAGCTGGGGCAGTTTGGGACAACAGGGAATGAACGGGGCCAAAATGTCACTTTCACAGTCCCAAAGTGCCATTTTCACAGTAAAAAGGCCTGGTTCACTTTTGCTTAGCTTAGTCTGTAACTTGAAAACTATGTACCGTATGGCCCTATAAACTGTGTTGGGATGAAAGCTAGCCACTTTGAGCAATGTGGGAAGTGCTGGGGCAGTTTGGGACAACAGGGCCAAAATGTCACTTTCACAGTCCCAAAGTGCCGTTTTCACAGTAAAAAGGCCTGGTTCACTTTTGCTTAGCTTAGTCTGTAACTTGAAAACTATGTACCGTATGGCCCTATAAACTGTGTTGGGATGAAAGCTAGCCACTTTGAGCAATGTGGGAAGTGCTGGGGCAGTTTGGGACAACAGGGCCAAAATGTCACTTTCACAGTCCCAAAGTGCCATTTTCACAGTAAAAAAAAAAAGATTCATTTTGCTTAGCTTAGTCTGTAACTTGAAAACTATGTACCGTATGGCCCTATAAACTGTGTTGGGATGAAAGCTAGCCACTTTGAGCAATGTGGGAAGTGCTGGGGCAGTTTGGGACAACAGGGCCAAAATGTCACTTTCACAGTCCCAAAGTGCCGTTTTCACAGTAAAAAGGCCTGGTTCACTTTTGCTTAGCTTAGTCTGTAACTTGAAAACTATGTACCGTATGGCCCTATAAACTGTGTTGGGATGAAAGCTAGCCACTTTGAGCAATGTGGGAAGTGCTGGGGCAGTTTGGGACAACAGGGCCAAAATGTCACTTTCACAGTCCCAAAGTGCCGTTTTCACAGTAAAAAGGCCTGGTTCACTTTTGCTTAGCTTAGTCTGTAACTTGAAAACTATGTACCGTATGGCCCTATAAACTGTGTTGGGATGAAAGCTAGCCACTTTGAGCAATGTGGGAAGTGCTGGGGCAGTTTGGGACAACAGGGCCAAAATGTCACTTTCACAGTCCCAAAGTGCCATTTTCACAGTAAAAAGGCCTGGTTCACTTTTGCTTAGCTTAGTCTGTAACTTGAAAACTATGTACCGTATGGCCCTATAAACTGTGTTGGGATGAAAGCTAGCCACTTTGAGCATTGTGGCAAGAGCTGGGGCAGTTTGGGACAACAGGGAATGAACGGGGCCAAAATGTCACTTTCACAGTCCCAAAGTGCCATTTTCACAGTAAAAAGGCCTGGTTCACTTTTGCTTAGCTTAGTCTGTAACTTGAAAACTATGTACCGTATGGCCCTATAAACTGTGTTGGGATGAAAGCTAGCCACTTTGAGCAATGTGGGAAGTGCTGGGGCAGTTTGGGACAACAGGGCCAAAATGTCACTTTCACAGTCCCAAAGTGCCATTTTCACAGTAAAAAGGCCTGGTTCACTTTTGCTTAGCTTAGTCTGTAACTTGAAAACTATGTACCGTATGGCCCTATAAACTGTGTTGGGATGAAAGCTAGCCACTTTGAGCAATGTGGGAAGTGCTGGGGCAGTTTGGGACAACAGGGCCAAAATGTCACTTTCACAGTCCCAAAGTGCCATTTTCACAGTAAAAAAAAAAAGATTCATTTTGCTTAGCTTAGTCTGTAACTTGAAAACTATGTACCGTATGGCCCTATAAACTGTGTTGGGATGAAAGCTAGCCACTTTGAGCAATGTGGGAAGTGCTGGGGCAGTTTGGGACAACAGGGCCAAAATGTCACTTTCACAGTCCCAAAGTGCCATTTTCACAGTAAAAAGGCCTGGTTCACTTTTGCTTAGCTTAGTCTGTAACTTGAAAACTATGTACCGTATGGCCCTATAAACTGTGTTGGGATGAAAGCTAGCCACTTTGAGCAATGTGGGAAGTGCTGGGGCAGTTTGGGACAACAGGGCCAAAATGTCACTTTCACAGTCCCAAAGTGCCATTTTCACAGTAAAAAGGCCTGGTTCACTTTTGCTTAGCTTAGTCTGTAACTTGAAAACTATGTACCGTATGGCCCTATAAACTGTGTTGGGATGAAAGCTAGCCACGTTGAGCATTGTGGCAAGAGCTGGGGCAGTTTGGGACAACAGGGAATGAACGGGGCCAAAATGTCACTTTCACAGTCCCAAAGTGCCATTTTCACAGTAAAAAGGCCTGGTTCACTTTTGCTTAGCTTAGTCTGTAACTTGAAAACTATGTACCGTATGGCCCTATAAACTGTGTTGGGATGAAAGCTAGCCACTTTGAGCAATGTGGGAAGTGCTGGGGCAGTTTGGGACAACAGGGCCAAAATGTCACTTTCACAGTCCCAAAGTGCCGTTTTCACAGTAAAAAGGCCTGGTTCACTTTTGCTTAGCTTAGTCTGTAACTTGAAAACTATGTACCGTATGGCCCTATAAACTGTGTTGGGGTGAAAGCTAGCCACTTTGAGCAATGTGGGAAGTGCTGGGGCAGTTTGGGACAACAGGGCCAAAATGTCACTTTCACAGTCCCAAAGTGCCATTTTCACAGTAAAAAAAAAAAGATTCATTTTGCTTAGCTTAGTCTGTAACTTGAAAACTATGTACCGTATGGCCCTATAAACTGTGTTGGGATGAAAGCTAGCCACTTTGAGCAATGTGGGAAGTGCTGGGGCAGTTTGGGACAACAGGGCCAAAATGTCACTTTCACAGTCCCAAAGTGCCGTTTTCACAGTAAAAAGGCCTGGTTCACTTTTGCTTAGCTTAGTCTGTAACTTGAAAACTATGTACCGTATGGCCCTATAAACTGTGTTGGGATGAAAGCTAGCCACTTTGAGCAATGTGGGAAGTGCTGGGGCAGTTTGGGACAACAGGGCCAAAATGTCACTTTCACAGTCCCAAAGTGCCGTTTTCACAGTAAAAAGGCCTGGTTCACTTTTGCTTAGCTTAGTCTGTAACTTGAAAACTATGTACCGTATGGCCCTATAAACTGTGTTGGGATGAAAGCTAGCCACTTTGAGCAATGTGGGAAGTGCTGGGGCAGTTTGGGACAACAGGGCCAAAATGTCACTTTCACAGTCCCAAAGTGCCGTTTTCACAGTAAAAAGGCCTGGTTCACTTTTGCTTAGCTTAGTCTGTAACTTGAAAACTATGTACCGTATGGCCCTATAAACTGTGTTGGGATGAAAGCTAGCCACTTTGAGCAATGTGGGAAGTGCTGGGGCAGTTTGGGACAACAGGGCCAAAATGTCACTTTCACAGTCCCAAAGTGCCATTTTCACAGTAAAAAGGCCTGGTTCACTTTTGCTTAGCTTAGTCTGTAACTTGAAAACTATGTACCGTATGGCCCTATAAACTGTGTTGGGATGAAAGCTAGCCACTTTGAGCATTGTGGCAAGAGCTGGGGCAGTTTGGGACAACAGGGAATGAACGGGGCCAAAATGTCACTTTCACAGTCCCAAAGTGCCATTTTCACAGTAAAAAGGCCTGGTTCACTTTTGCTTAGCTTAGTCTGTAACTTGAAAACTATGTACCGTATGGCCCTATAAACTGTGTTGGGATGAAAGCTAGCCACTTTGAGCAATGTGGGAAGTGCTGGGGCAGTTTGGGACAACAGGGCCAAAATGTCACTTTCACAGTCCCAAAGTGCCATTTTCACAGTAAAAAGGCCTGGTTCACTTTTGCTTAGCTTAGTCTGTAACTTGAAAACTATGTACCGTATGGCCCTATAAACTGTGTTGAGATGAAAGCTAGCCACTTTGAGCATTGTGGCAAGAGCTGGGGCAGTTTGGGACAACAGGGAACGAACAGGGCCAAAATGTCACTTTCACAGTCCCAAAGTGCCATTTTCACAGTAAAAAAAAAAAGATTCATTTTGCTTAGCTTAGTCTGTAACTTGAAAACTATGTACCGTATGGCCCTATAAACTGTGTTGGGATGAAAGCTAGCCACTTTGAGCAATGTGGGAAGTGCTGGGGCAGTTTGGGACAACAGGGCCAAAATGTCACTTTCACAGTCCCAAAGTGCCATTTTCACAGTAAAAAGGCCTGGTTCACTTTTGCTTAGCTTAGGCTGTAACTTGAAAACTATGTACCGTATGGCCCTATAAACTGTGTTGGGATGAAAGCTAGCCACTTTGAGCAATGTGGGAAGTGCTGGGGCAGTTTGGGACAACAGGGCCAAAATGTCACTTTCACAGTCCCAAAGTGCCATTTTCACAGTAAAAAAAAAAAGATTCATTTTGCTTAGCTTAGTCTGTAACTTGAAAACTATGTACCGTATGGCCCTATAAACTTTGTTGGGATGAAAGCTAGCCACTTTGAGCAATGTGGGAAGTGCTGGGGCAGTTTGGGACAACAGGGCCAAAATGTCACTTTCACAGTCCCAAAGTGCCGTTTTCACAGTAAAAAGGCCTGAAAAACTTTTGCTTAGCTTAGTCTGTAACTTGAAAACTATGTACCGTATGGCCCTATAAACTGTGTTGGGATGAAAGCTAGCCACTTTGAGCAATGTGGGAAGTGCTGGGGCAGTTTGGGACAACAGGGCCAAAATGTCACTTTCACAGTCCCAAAGTGCCGTTTTCACAGTAAAAAGGCCTGGTTCACTTTTGCTTAGCTTAGTCTGTAACTTGAAAACTATGTACCGTATGGCCCTATAAACTGTGTTGGGATGAAAGCTAGCCACTTTGAGCAATGTGGGAAGTGCTGGGGCAGTTTGGGACAACAGGGCCAAAATGTCACTTTCACAGTCCCAAAGTGCCATTTTCACAGTAAAAAGGCCTGGTTCACTTTTGCTTAGCTTAGTCTGTAACTTGAAAACTATGTACCGTATGGCCCTATAAACTGTGTTGGGATGAAAGCTAGCCACTTTGAGCAATGTGGGAAGTGCTGGGGCAGTTTGGGACAACAGGGCCAAAATGTCACTTTCACAGTCCCAAAGTGCCATTTTCACAGTAAAAAGGCCTGGTTCACTTTTGCTTAGCTTAGTCTGTATCTTGAAAACTATGTACCGTATGGCCCTATAAACTGTGTTGGGATGAAAGCTAGCCACTTTGAGCAATGTGGGAAGTGCTGGGGCAGTTTGGGACAACAGGGCCAAAATGTCACTTTCACAGTCCCAAAGTGCCATTTTCACAGTAAAAAGGCCTGGTTCACTTTTGCTTAGCTTAGTCTGTAACTTGAAAACTATTTACCGTATGGCCCTATAAACTGTGTTGAGATGAAAGCTAGCCACTTTGAGCATTGTGGCAAGAGCTGGGGCAGTTTGGGACAACAGGGAACGAACAGGGCCAAAATGTCACTTTCACAGTCCCAAAGTGCCATTTTCACAGTAAAAAAAAAAAGGTTCACTTTTGCTTAGCTTAGTCTGTAACTTGAAAACTATGTACCGTATGGCCCTATAAACTGTGTTGGGATGAAAGCTAGCCACTTTGAGCAATGTGGGAAGTGCTGGGGCAGTTTGGGACAACAGGGCCAAAATGTTACTTTCACAGTCCCAAAGTGCCGTTTTCACAGTAAAAAAAAAAAGATTCATTTTGCTTAGCTTAGTCTGTAACTTGAAAACTATGTACCGTATGGCCCTATAAACTGTGTTGGGATGAAAGCTAGCCACTTTGAGCAATGTGGGAAGTGCTGGGGCAGTTTGGGACAACAGGGCCAAAATGTCACTTTCACAGTCCCAAAGTGCCATTTTCACAGTAAAAAGGCCTGGTTCACTTTTGCTTAGCTTAGTCTGTAACTTGAAAACTATGTACCGTATGGCCCTATAAACTGTGTTGGGATGAAAGCTAGCCACTTTGAGCAATGTGGGAAGTGCTGGGGCAGTTTGGGACAACAGGGCCAAAATGTCACTTTCACAGTCCCAAAGTGCCATTTTCACAGTAAAAAAAAAAAGATTCATTTTGCTTAGCTTAGTCTGTAACTTGAAAACTATGTACCGTATGGCCCTATAAACTGTGTTGGGATGAAAGCTAGCCACTTTGAGCAATGTGGGAAGTGCTGGGGCAGTTTGGGACAACAGGGCCAAAATGTCACTTTCACAGTCCCAAAGTGCCATTTTCACAGTAAAAAGGCCTGGTTCACTTTTGCTTAGCTTAGGCTGTAACTTGAAAACTATGTACCGTATGGCCCTATAAACTGTGTTGGGATGAAAGCTAGCCACTTTGAGCAATGTGGGAAGTGCTGGGGCAGTTTGGGACAACAGGGCCAAAATGTCACTTTCACAGTCCCAAAGTGCCGTTTTCACAGTAAAAAGGCCTGAAAAACTTTTGCTTAGCTTAGTCTGTAACTTGAAAACTATGTACCGTATGGCCCTATAAACTGTGTTGGGATGAAAGCTAGCCACTTTGAGCAATGTGGGAAGTGCTGGGGCAGTTTGGGACAACAGGGCCAAAATGTCACTTTCACAGTCCCAAAGTGCCATTTTCACAGTAAAAAGGCCTGGTTCACTTTTGCTTAGCTTAGTCTGTAACTTGAAAACTATGTACCGTATGGCCCTATAAACTGTGTTGGGATGAAAGCTAGCCACTTTGAGCAATGTGGGAAGTGCTGGGGCAGTTTGGGACAACAGGGCCAAAATGTCACTTTCACAGTCCCAAAGTGCCATTTTCACAGTAAAAAGGCCTGGTTCACTTTTGCTTAGCTTAGTCTGTATCTTGAAAACGATGTACCGTATGGCCCTATAAACTGTGTTGGGATGAAAGCTAGCCACTTTGAGCAATGTGGGAAGTGCTGGGGCAGTTTGGGACAACAGGGCCAAAATGTCACTTTCACAGTCCCAAAGTGCCATTTTCACAGTAAAAAGGCCTGGTTCACTTTTGCTTAGCTTAGTCTGTAACTTGAAAACTATGTACCGTATGGCCCTATAAACTGTGTTGAGATGAAAGCTAGCCACTTTGAGCATTGTGGCAAGAGCTGGGGCAGTTTGGGACAACAGGGAACGAACAGGGCCAAAATGTCACTTTCACAGTCCCAAAGTGCCATTTTCACAGTAAAAAAAAAAAGGTTCACTTTTGCTTAGCTTAGTCTGTAACTTGAAAACTATGTACCGTATGGCCCTATAAACTGTGTTGGGATGAAAGCTAGCCACTTTGAGCAATGTGGGAAGTGCTGGGGCAGTTTGGGACAACAGGGCCAAAATGTTACTTTCACAGTCCCAAAGTGCCGTTTTCACAGTAAAAAAAAAAAGATTCATTTTGCTTAGCTTAGTCTGTAACTTGAAAACTATCTACCGTATGGCCCTATAAACTGTGTTGGGATGAAAGCTAGCCACTTTGAGCAATGTGGGAAGTGCTGGGGCAGTTTGGGACAACAGGGCCAAAATGTCACTTTCACAGTCCCAAAGTGCCGTTTTCACAGTAAAAAGGCCTGGTTCACTTTTGCTTAGCTTAGTCTGTAACTTGAAAACTATGTACCGTATGGCCCTATAAACTGTGTTGGGATGAAAGCTAGCCACTTTGAGCAATGTGGGAAGTGCTGGGGCAGTTTGGGACAACAGGGCCAAAATGTCACTTTCACAGTCCCAAAGTGCCATTTTCACAGTAAAAAAAAAAAGATTAATTTTGCTTAGCTTAGTCTGTAACTTGAAAACTATGTACCGTATGGCCCTATAAACTGTGTTGGGATGAAAGCTAGCCACTTTGAGCAATGTGGGAAGTGCTGGGGCAGTTTGGGACAACAGGGCCAAAATGTCACTTTCACAGTCCCAAAGTGCCATTTTCACAGTAAAAAGGCCTGGTTCACTTTTGCTTAGCTTAGTCTGTAACTTGAAAACTATGTACCGTATGGCCCTATAAACTGTGTTAGGATGAAAGCTAGCCACTTTGAGCAATGTGGGAAGTGCTGGGGCAGTTTGGGACAACAGGGCCAAAATGTCACTTTCACAGTCCCAAAGTGCCATTTTCACAGTAAAAAGGCCTGGTTCACTTTTGCTTAGCTTAGTCTGTAACTTGAAAACTATGTACCGTATGGCCCTATAAACTGTGTTGGGATGAAAGCTAGCCACTTTGAGCAATGTGGGAAGTGCTGGGGCAGTTTGGGACAACAGGGCCAAAATGTCACTTTCACAGTCCCAAAGTGCCGTTTTCACAGTAAAAAGGCCTGGTTCACTTTTGCTTAGCTTAGTCTGTAACTTGAAAACTATGTACCGTATGGCCCTATAAACTGTGTTGGGATGAAAGCTAGCCACTTTGAGCAATGTGGGAAGTGCTGGGGCAGTTTGGGACAACAGGGCCAAAATGTCACTTTCACAGTCCCAAAGTGCCATTTTCACAGTAAAAAGGCCTGGTTCACTTTTGCTTAGCTTAGTCTGTAACTTGAAAACTATGTACCGTATGGCCCTATAAACTGTGTTGGGATGAAAGCTAGCCACTTTGAGCATTGTGGCAAGAGCTGGGGCAGTTTGGGACAACAGGGAATGAACGGGGCCAAAATGTCACTTTCACAGTCCCAAAGTGCCATTTTCACAGTAAAAAGGCCTGGTTCACTTTTGCTTAGCTTAGTCTGTAACTTGAAAACTATGTACCGTATGGCCCTATAAACTGTGTTGGGATGAAAGCTAGCCACTTTGAGCAATGTGGGAAGTGCTGGGGCAGTTTGGGACAACAGGGCCAAAATGTCACTTTCACAGTCCCAAAGTGCCATTTTCACAGTAAAAAGGCCTGGTTCACTTTTGCTTAGCTTAGTCTGTAACTTGAAAACTATGTACCGTATGGCCCTATAAACTGTGTTGAGATGAAAGCTAGCCACTTTGAGCATTGTGGCAAGAGCTGGGGCAGTTTGGGACAACAGGGAACGAACAGGGCCAAAATGTCACTTTCACAGTCCCAAAGTGCCATTTTCACAGTAAAAAAAAAAAGATTCATTTTGCTTAGCTTAGTCTGTAACTTGAAAACTATGTACCGTATGGCCCTATAAACTGTGTTGGGATGAAAGCTAGCCACTTTGAGCAATGTGGGAAGTGCTGGGGCAGTTTGGGACAACAGGGCCAAAATGTCACTTTCACAGTCCCAAAGTGCCATTTTCACAGTAAAAAGGCCTGGTTCACTTTTGCTTAGCTTAGGCTGTAACTTGAAAACTATGTACCGTATGGCCCTATAAACTGTGTTGGGATGAAAGCTAGCCACTTTGAGCAATGTGGGAAGTGCTGGGGCAGTTTGGGACAACAGGGCCAAAATGTCACTTTCACAGTCCCAAAGTGCCATTTTCACAGTAAAAAAAAAAAGATTCATTTTGCTTAGCTTAGTCTGTAACTTGAAAACTATGTACCGTATGGCCCTATAAACTTTGTTGGGATGAAAGCTAGCCACTTTGAGCAATGTGGGAAGTGCTGGGGCAGTTTGGGACAACAGGGCCAAAATGTCACTTTCACAGTCCCAAAGTGCCGTTTTCACAGTAAAAAGGCCTGAAAAACTTTTGCTTAGCTTAGTCTGTAACTTGAAAACTATGTACCGTATGGCCCTATAAACTGTGTTGGGATGAAAGCTAGCCACTTTGAGCAATGTGGGAAGTGCTGGGGCAGTTTGGGACAACAGGGCCAAAATGTCACTTTCACAGTCCCAAAGTGCCGTTTTCACAGTAAAAAGGCCTGGTTCACTTTTGCTTAGCTTAGTCTGTAACTTGAAAACTATGTACCGTATGGCCCTATAAACTGTGTTGGGATGAAAGCTAGCCACTTTGAGCAATGTGGGAAGTGCTGGGGCAGTTTGGGACAACAGGGCCAAAATGTCACTTTCACAGTCCCAAAGTGCCATTTTCACAGTAAAAAGGCCTGGTTCACTTTTGCTTAGCTTAGTCTGTAACTTGAAAACTATGTACCGTATGGCCCTATAAACTGTGTTGGGATGAAAGCTAGCCACTTTGAGCAATGTGGGAAGTGCTGGGGCAGTTTGGGACAACAGGGCCAAAATGTCACTTTCACAGTCCCAAAGTGCCATTTTCACAGTAAAAAGGCCTGGTTCACTTTTGCTTAGCTTAGTCTGTATCTTGAAAACTATGTACCGTATGGCCCTATAAACTGTGTTGGGATGAAAGCTAGCCACTTTGAGCAATGTGGGAAGTGCTGGGGCAGTTTGGGACAACAGGGCCAAAATGTCACTTTCACAGTCCCAAAGTGCCATTTTCACAGTAAAAAGGCCTGGTTCACTTTTGCTTAGCTTAGTCTGTAACTTGAAAACTATTTACCGTATGGCCCTATAAACTGTGTTGAGATGAAAGCTAGCCACTTTGAGCATTGTGGCAAGAGCTGGGGCAGTTTGGGACAACAGGGAACGAACAGGGCCAAAATGTCACTTTCACAGTCCCAAAGTGCCATTTTCACAGTAAAAAAAAAAAGGTTCACTTTTGCTTAGCTTAGTCTGTAACTTGAAAACTATGTACCGTATGGCCCTATAAACTGTGTTGGGATGAAAGCTAGCCACTTTGAGCAATGTGGGAAGTGCTGGGGCAGTTTGGGACAACAGGGCCAAAATGTTACTTTCACAGTCCCAAAGTGCCGTTTTCACAGTAAAAAAAAAAGATTCATTTTGCTTAGCTTAGTCTGTAACTTGAAAACTATGTACCGTATGGCCCTATAAACTGTGTTGGGATGAAAGCTAGCCACTTTGAGCAATGTGGGAAGTGCTGGGGCAGTTTGGGACAACAGGGCCAAAATGTCACTTTCACAGTCCCAAAGTGCCATTTTCACAGTAAAAAGGCCTGGTTCACTTTTGCTTAGCTTAGTCTGTAACTTGAAAACTATGTACCGTATGGCCCTATAAACTGTGTTGGGATGAAAGCTAGCCACTTTGAGCAATGTGGGAAGTGCTGGGGCAGTTTGGGACAACAGGGCCAAAATGTCACTTTCACAGTCCCAAAGTGCCATTTTCACAGTAAAAAAAAAAAGATTCATTTTGCTTAGCTTAGTCTGTAACTTGAAAACTATGTACCGTATGGCCCTATAAACTGTGTTGGGATGAAAGCTAGCCACTTTGAGCAATGTGGGAAGTGCTGGGGCAGTTTGGGACAACAGGGCCAAAATGTCACTTTCACAGTCCCAAAGTGCCATTTTCACAGTAAAAAGGCCTGGTTCACTTTTGCTTAGCTTAGGCTGTAACTTGAAAACTATGTACCGTATGGCCCTATAAACTGTGTTGGGATGAAAGCTAGCCACTTTGAGCAATGTGGGAAGTGCTGGGGCAGTTTGGGACAACAGGGCCAAAATGTCACTTTCACAGTCCCAAAGTGCCGTTTTCACAGTAAAAAGGCCTGAAAAACTTTTGCTTAGCTTAGTCTGTAACTTGAAAACTATGTACCGTATGGCCCTATAAACTGTGTTGGGATGAAAGCTAGCCACTTTGAGCAATGTGGGAAGTGCTGGGGCAGTTTGGGACAACAGGGCCAAAATGTCACTTTCACAGTCCCAAAGTGCCATTTTCACAGTAAAAAGGCCTGGTTCACTTTTGCTTAGCTTAGTCTGTAACTTGAAAACTATGTACCGTATGGCCCTATAAACTGTGTTGGGATGAAAGCTAGCCACTTTGAGCAATGTGGGAAGTGCTGGGGCAGTTTGGGACAACAGGGCCAAAATGTCACTTTCACAGTCCCAAAGTGCCATTTTCACAGTAAAAAGGCCTGGTTCACTTTTGCTTAGCTTAGTCTGTATCTTGAAAACGATGTACCGTATGGCCCTATAAACTGTGTTGGGATGAAAGCTAGCCACTTTGAGCAATGTGGGAAGTGCTGGGGCAGTTTGGGACAACAGGGCCAAAATGTCACTTTCACAGTCCCAAAGTGCCATTTTCACAGTAAAAAGGCCTGGTTCACTTTTGCTTAGCTTAGTCTGTAACTTGAAAACTATGTACCGTATGGCCCTATAAACTGTGTTGAGATGAAAGCTAGCCACTTTGAGCATTGTGGCAAGAGCTGGGGCAGTTTGGGACAACAGGGAACGAACAGGGCCAAAATGTCACTTTCACAGTCCCAAAGTGCCATTTTCACAGTAAAAAAAAAAAGGTTCACTTTTGCTTAGCTTAGTCTGTAACTTGAAAACTATGTACCGTATGGCCCTATAAACTGTGTTGGGATGAAAGCTAGCCACTTTGAGCAATGTGGGAAGTGCTGGGGCAGTTTGGGACAACAGGGCCAAAATGTTACTTTCACAGTCCCAAAGTGCCGTTTTCACAGTAAAAAAAAAAAGATTCATTTTGCTTAGCTTAGTCTGTAACTTGAAAACTATCTACCGTATGGCCCTATAAACTGTGTTGGGATGAAAGCTAGCCACTTTGAGCAATGTGGGAAGTGCTGGGGCAGTTTGGGACAACAGGGCCAAAATGTCACTTTCACAGTCCCAAAGTGCCGTTTTCACAGTAAAAAGGCCTGGTTCACTTTTGCTTAGCTTAGTCTGTAACTTGAAAACTATGTACCGTATGGCCCTATAAACTGTGTTGGGATGAAAGCTAGCCACTTTGAGCAATGTGGGAAGTGCTGGGGCAGTTTGGGACAACAGGGCCAAAATGTCACTTTCACAGTCCCAAAGTGCCATTTTCACAGTAAAAAAAAAAAGATTAATTTTGCTTAGCTTAGTCTGTAACTTGAAAACTATGTACCGTATGGCCCTATAAACTGTGTTGGGATGAAAGCTAGCCACTTTGAGCAATGTGGGAAGTGCTGGGGCAGTTTGGGACAACAGGGCCAAAATGTCACTTTCACAGTCCCAAAGTGCCATTTTCACAGTAAAAAGGCCTGGTTCACTTTTGCTTAGCTTAGTCTGTAACTTGAAAACTATGTACCGTATGGCCCTATAAACTGTGTTAGGATGAAAGCTAGCCACTTTGAGCAATGTGGGAAGTGCTGGGGCAGTTTGGGACAACAGGGCCAAAATGTCACTTTCACAGTCCCAAAGTGCCATTTTCACAGTAAAAAGGCCTGGTTCACTTTTGCTTAGCTTAGTCTGTAACTTGAAAACTATGTACCGTATGGCCCTATAAACTGTGTTGGGATGAAAGCTAGCCACTTTGAGCAATGTGGGAAGTGCTGGGGCAGTTTGGGACAACAGGGCCAAAATGTCACTTTCACAGTCCCAAAGTGCCGTTTTCACAGTAAAAAGGCCTGGTTCACTTTTGCTTAGCTTAGTCTGTAACTTGAAAACTATGTACCGTATGGCCCTATAAACTGTGTTGGGATGAAAGCTAGCCACTTTGAGCAATGTGGGAAGTGCTGGGGCAGTTTGGGACAACAGGGCCAAAATGTCACTTTCACAGTCCCAAAGTGCCATTTTCACAGTAAAAAAAAAAAGATTCATTTTGCTTAGCTTAGTCTGTAACTTGAAAACTATGTACCGTATGGCCCTATAAACTGTGTTGGGATGAAAGCTAGCCACTTTGAGCAATGTGGGAAGTGCTGGGGCAGTTTGGGACAACAGGGCCAAAATGTCACTTTCACAGTCCCAAAGTGCCGTTTTCACAGTAAAAAGGCCTGGTTCACTTTTGCTTAGCTTAGTCTGTAACTTGAAAACTATGTACCGTATGGCCCTATAAACTGTGTTGGGATGAAAGCTAGCCACTTTGAGCAATGTGGGAAGTGCTGGGGCAGTTTGGGACAACAGGGCCAAAATGTCACTTTCACAGTCCCAAAGTGCCGTTTTCACAGTAAAAAGGCCTGGTTCACTTTTGCTTAGCTTAGTCTGTAACTTGAAAACTATGTACCGTATGGCCCTATAAACTGTGTTGGGATGAAAGCTAGCCACTTTGAGCAATGTGGGAAGTGCTGGGGCAGTTTGGGACAACAGGGCCAAAATGTCACTTTCACAGTCCCAAAGTGCCATTTTCACAGTAAAAAAAAAAAGATTCATTTTGCTTAGCTTAGTCTGTAACTTGAAAACTATGTACCGTATGGCCCTATAAACTGTGTTGGGATGAAAGCTAGCCACTTTGAGCAATGTGGGAAGTGCTGGGGCAGTTTGGGACAACAGGGCCAAAATGTCACTTTCACAGTCCCAAAGTGCCATTTTCACAGTAAAAAGGCCTGGTTCACTTTTGCTTAGCTTAGTCTGTAACTTGAAAACTATGTACCGTATGGCCCTATAAACTGTGTTGGGATGAAAGCTAGCCACTTTGAGCAATGTGGGAAGTGCTGGGGCAGTTTGGGACAACAGGGCCAAAATGTCACTTTCACAGTCCCAAAGTGCCATTTTCACAGTAAAAAGGCCTGGTTCACTTTTGCTTAGCTTAGTCTGTAACTTGAAAACTATGTACCGTATGGCCCTATAAACTGTGTTGGGATGAAAGCTAGCCACTTTGAGCAATGTGGGAAGTGCTGGGGCAGTTTGGGACAACAGGGCCAAAATGTCACTTTCACAGTCCCAAAGTGCCGTTTTCACAGTAAAAAGGCCTGGTTCACTTTTGCTTAGCTTAGTCTGTAACTTGAAAACTATGTACCGTATGGCCCTATAAACTGTGTTGGGATGAAAGCTAGCCACTTTGAGCAATGTGGGAAGTGCTGGGGCAGTTTGGGACAACAGGGCCAAAATGTCACTTTCACAGTCCCAAAGTGCCATTTTCACAGTAAAAAAAAAAAGATTCATTTTGCTTAGCTTAGTCTGTAACTTGAAAACTATGTACCGTATGGCCCTATAAACTGTGTTGGGATGAAAGCTAGCCACTTTGAGCAATGTGGGAAGTGCTGGGGCAGTTTGGGACAACAGGGCCAAAATGTCACTTTCACAGTCCCAAAGTGCCATTTTCACAGTAAAAAGGCCTGGTTCACTTTTGCTTAGCTTAGTCTGTAACTTGAAAACTATGTACCGTATGGCCCTATAAACTGTGTTGGGATGAAAGCTAGCCACTTTGAGCAATGTGGGAAGTGCTGGGGCAGTTTGGGACAACAGGGCCAAAATGTCACTTTCACAGTCCCAAAGTGCCATTTTCACAGTAAAAAGGCCTGGTTCACTTTTGCTTAGCTTAGTCTGTAACTTGAAAACTATGTACCGTATGGCCCTATAAACTGTGTTGGGATGAAAGCTAGCCACTTTGAGCAATGTGGGAAGTGCTGGGGCAGTTTGGGACAACAGGGCCAAAATGTCACTTTCACAGTCCCAAAGTGCCGTTTTCACAGTAAAAAGGCCTGGTTCACTTTTGCTTAGCTTAGTCTGTAACTTGAAAACTATTTACCGTATGGCCCTATAAACTGTGTTGGGATGAAAGCTAGCCACTTTGAGCAATGTGGGAAGTGCTGGGGCAGTTTGGGACAACAGGGCCAAAATGTCACTTTCACAGTCCCAAAGTGCCATTTTCACAGTAAAAAAAAAAAGATTCATTTTGCTTAGCTTAGTCTGTAACTTGAAAACTATGTACCGTATGGCCCTATAAACTGTGTTGGGATGAAAGCTAGCCACTTTGAGCAATGTGGGAAGTGCTGGGGCAGTTTGGGACAACAGGGCCAAAATGTCACTTTCACAGTCCCAAAGTGCCGTTTTCACAGTAAAAAGGCCTGGTTCACTTTTGCTTAGCTTAGTCTGTAACTTGAAAACTATGTACCGTATGGCCCTATAAACTGTGTTGGGATGAAAGCTAGCCACTTTGAGCAATGTGGGAAGTGCTGGGGCAGTTTGGGACAACAGGGCCAAAATGTCACTTTCACAGTCCCAAAGTGCCATTTTCACAGTAAAAAGGCCTGGTTCACTTTTGCTTAGCTTAGTCTGTAACTTGAAAACTATGTACCGTATGGCCCTATAAACTGTGTTGGGATGAAAGCTAGCCACTTTGAGCATTGTGGCAAGAGCTGGGGCAGTTTGGGACAACAGGGAATGAACGGGGCCAAAATGTCACTTTCACAGTCCCAAAGTGCCATTTTCACAGTAAAAAGGCCTGGTTCACTTTTGCTTAGCTTAGTCTGTAACTTGAAAACTATGTACCGTATGGCCCTATAAACTGTGTTGGGATGAAAGCTAGCCACTTTGAGCAATGTGGGAAGTGCTGGGGCAGTTTGGGACAACAGGGCCAAAATGTCACTTTCACAGTCCCAAAGTGCCATTTTCACAGTAAAAAGGCCTGGTTCACTTTTGCTTAGCTTAGTCTGTAACTTGAAAACTATGTACCGTATGGCCCTATAAACTGTGTTGGGATGAAAGCTAGCCACTTTGAGCAATGTGGGAAGTGCTGGGGCAGTTTGGGACAACAGGGCCAAAATGTCACTTTCACAGTCCCAAAGTGCCATTTTCACAGTAAAAAAAAAAAGATTCATTTTGCTTAGCTTAGTCTGTAACTTGAAAACTATGTACCGTATGGCCCTATAAACTGTGTTGGGATGAAAGCTAGCCACTTTGAGCAATGTGGGAAGTGCTGGGGCAGTTTGGGACAACAGGGCCAAAATGTCACTTTCACAGTCCCAAAGTGCCATTTTCACAGTAAAAAGGCCTGGTTCACTTTTGCTTAGCTTAGTCTGTAACTTGAAAACTATGTACCGTATGGCCCTATAAACTGTGTTGGGATGAAAGCTAGCCACTTTGAGCAATGTGGGAAGTGCTGGGGCAGTTTGGGACAACAGGGCCAAAATGTCACTTTCACAGTCCCAAAGTGCCATTTTCACAGTAAAAAGGCCTGGTTCACTTTTGCTTAGCTTAGTCTGTAACTTGAAAACTATGTACCGTATGGCCCTATAAACTGTGTTGGGATGAAAGCTAGCCACGTTGAGCATTGTGGCAAGAGCTGGGGCAGTTTGGGACAACAGGGAATGAACGGGGCCAAAATGTCACTTTCACAGTCCCAAAGTGCCATTTTCACAGTAAAAAGGCCTGGTTCACTTTTGCTTAGCTTAGTCTGTAACTTGAAAACTATGTACCGTATGGCCCTATAAACTGTGTTGGGATGAAAGCTAGCCACTTTGAGCAATGTGGGAAGTGCTGGGGCAGTTTGGGACAACAGGGCCAAAATGTCACTTTCACAGTCCCAAAGTGCCGTTTTCACAGTAAAAAGGCCTGGTTCACTTTTGCTTAGCTTAGTCTGTAACTTGAAAACTATGTACCGTATGGCCCTATAAACTGTGTTGGGATGAAAGCTAGCCACTTTGAGCAATGTGGGAAGTGCTGGGGCAGTTTGGGACAACAGGGCCAAAATGTCACTTTCACAGTCCCAAAGTGCCATTTTCACAGTAAAAAAAAAAAGATTCATTTTGCTTAGCTTAGTCTGTAACTTGAAAACTATGTACCGTATGGCCCTATAAACTGTGTTGGGATGAAAGCTAGCCACTTTGAGCAATGTGGGAAGTGCTGGGGCAGTTTGGGACAACAGGGCCAAAATGTCACTTTCACAGTCCCAAAGTGCCGTTTTCACAGTAAAAAGGCCTGGTTCACTTTTGCTTAGCTTAGTCTGTAACTTGAAAACTATGTACCGTATGGCCCTATAAACTGTGTTGGGATGAAAGCTAGCCACTTTGAGCAATGTGGGAAGTGCTGGGGCAGTTTGGGACAACAGGGCCAAAATGTCACTTTCACAGTCCCAAAGTGCCGTTTTCACAGTAAAAAGGCCTGGTTCACTTTTGCTTAGCTTAGTCTGTAACTTGAAAACTATGTACCGTATGGCCCTATAAACTGTGTTGGGATGAAAGCTAGCCACTTTGAGCAATGTGGGAAGTGCTGGGGCAGTTTGGGACAACAGGGCCAAAATGTCACTTTCACAGTCCCAAAGTGCCGTTTTCACAGTAAAAAGGCCTGGTTCACTTTTGCTTAGCTTAGTCTGTAACTTGAAAACTATGTACCGTATGGCCCTATAAACTGTGTTGGGATGAAAGCTAGCCACTTTGAGCAATGTGGGAAGTGCTGGGGCAGTTTGGGACAACAGGGCCAAAATGTCACTTTCACAGTCCCAAAGTGCCATTTTCACAGTAAAAAGGCCTGGTTCACTTTTGCTTAGCTTAGTCTGTAACTTGAAAACTATGTACCGTATGGCCCTATAAACTGTGTTGGGATGAAAGCTAGCCACTTTGAGCAATGTGGGAAGTGCTGGGGCAGTTTGGGACAACAGGGCCAAAATGTCACTTTCACAGTCCCAAAGTGCCATTTTCACAGTAAAAAAAAAAAGATTCATTTTGCTTAGCTTAGTCTGTAACTTGAAAACTATGTACCGTATGGCCCTATAAACTGTGTTGGGATGAAAGCTAGCCACTTTGAGCAATGTGGGAAGTGCTGGGGCAGTTTGGGACAACAGGGCCAAAATGTCACTTTCACAGTCCCAAAGTGCCATTTTCACAGTAAAAAGGCCTGGTTCACTTTTGCTTAGCTTAGTCTGTAACTTGAAAACTATGTACCGTATGGCCCTATAAACTGTGTTGGGATGAAAGCTAGCCACTTTGAGCAATGTGGGAAGTGCTGGGGCAGTTTGGGACAACAGGGCCAAAATGTCACTTTCACAGTCCCAAAGTGCCATTTTCACAGTAAAAAGGCCTGGTTCACTTTTGCTTAGCTTAGTCTGTAACTTGAAAACTATGTACCGTATGGCCCTATAAACTGTGTTGGGATGAAAGCTAGCCACTTTGAGCAATGTGGGAAGTGCTGGGGCAGTTTGGGACAACAGGGCCAAAATGTCACTTTCACAGTCCCAAAGTGCCGTTTTCACAGTAAAAAGGCCTGGTTCACTTTTGCTTAGCTTAGTCTGTAACTTGAAAACTATGTACCGTATGGCCCTATAAACTGTGTTGGGATGAAAGCTAGCCACTTTGAGCAATGTGGGAAGTGCTGGGGCAGTTTGGGACAACAGGGCCAAAATGTCACTTTCACAGTCCCAAAGTGCCATTTTCACAGTAAAAAAAAAAAGATTAATTTTGCTTAGCTTAGTCTGTAACTTGAAAACTATGTACCGTATGGCCCTATAAACTGTGTTGGGATGAAAGCTAGCCACTTTGAGCAATGTGGGAAGTGCTGGGGCAGTTTGGGACAACAGGGCCAAAATGTCACTTTCACAGTCCCAAAGTGCCGTTTTCACAGTAAAAAGGCCTGGTTCACTTTTGCTTAGCTTAGTCTGTAACTTGAAAACTATGTACCGTATGGCCCTATAAACTGTGTTGGGATGAAAGCTAGCCACTTTGAGCAATGTGGGAAGTGCTGGGGCAGTTTGGGACAACAGGGCCAAAATGTCACTTTCACAGTCCCAAAGTGCCGTTTTCACAGTAAAAAGGCCTGGTTCACTTTTGCTTAGCTTAGTCTGTAACTTGAAAACTATGTACCGTATGGCCCTATAAACTGTGTTGGGATGAAAGCTAGCCACTTTGAGCAATGTGGGAAGTGCTGGGGCAGTTTGGGACAACAGGGCCAAAATGTCACTTTCACAGTCCCAAAGTGCCATTTTCACAGTAAAAAGGCCTGGTTCACTTTTGCTTAGCTTAGTCTGTAACTTGAAAACTATGTACCGTATGGCCCTATAAACTGTGTTGGGATGAAAGCTAGCCACTTTGAGCATTGTGGCAAGAGCTGGGGCAGTTTGGGACAACAGGGAATGAACGGGGCCAAAATGTCACTTTCACAGTCCCAAAGTGCCATTTTCACAGTAAAAAGGCCTGGTTCACTTTTGCTTAGCTTAGTCTGTAACTTGAAAACTATGTACCGTATGGCCCTATAAACTGTGTTGGGATGAAAGCTAGCCACTTTGAGCAATGTGGGAAGTGCTGGGGCAGTTTGGGACAACAGGGCCAAAATGTCACTTTCACAGTCCCAAAGTGCCATTTTCACAGTAAAAAGGCCTGGTTCACTTTTGCTTAGCTTAGTCTGTAACTTGAAAACTATGTACCGTATGGCCCTATAAACTGTGTTGGGATGAAAGCTAGCCACTTTGAGCAATGTGGGAAGTGCTGGGGCAGTTTGGGACAACAGGGCCAAAATGTCACTTTCACAGTCCCAAAGTGCCATTTTCACAGTAAAAAAAAAAGATTCATTTTGCTTAGCTTAGTCTGTAACTTGAAAACTATGTACCGTATGGCCCTATAAACTGTGTTGGGATGAAAGCTAGCCACTTTGAGCAATGTGGGAAGTGCTGGGGCAGTTTGGGACAACAGGGCCAAAATGTCACTTTCACAGTCCCAAAGTGCCATTTTCACAGTAAAAAGGCCTGGTTCACTTTTGCTTAGCTTAGTCTGTAACTTGAAAACTATGTACCGTATGGCCCTATAAACTGTGTTGGGATGAAAGCTAGCCACTTTGAGCAATGTGGGAAGTGCTGGGGCAGTTTGGGACAACAGGGCCAAAATGTCACTTTCACAGTCCCAATGTGCCGTTTTCACAGTAAAAAGGCCTGGTTCACTTTTGCTTAGCTTAGTCTGTAACTTGAAAACTATGTACCGTATGGCCCTATAAACTGTGTTGGGATGAAAGCTAGCCACTTTGAGCAATGTGGGAAGTGCTGGGGCAGTTTGGGACAACAGGGCCAAAATGTCACTTTCACAGTCCCAAAGTGCCATTTTCACAGTAAAAAAAAAAAGATTCATTTTGCTTAGCTTAGTCTGTAACTTGAAAACTATGTACCGTATGGCCCTATAAACTGTGTTGGGATGAAAGCTAGCCACTTTGAGCAATGTGGGAAGTGCTGGGGCAGTTTGGGACAACAGGGCCAAAATGT
>NW_027666191.1:0-3000 GCF_963924005.1 Protomyctophum bolini
TATCCATGACTTAAATGTTAAATCTTATGTCGCCTCTATTTGGGCAAAATCTGTATCGAAGGCACACCATCTGAAAGTTTCAAAAAAAATTTTTAAACCACATGAGCTCACAACCTTTTGCCACACAGTTAACATATTATGGCTTATCCATTGATTATGATCGTCTCTAATCGGTCCGCCAAACCATTGTCACCTATTACAGCCTGCAGAGGGAAGTCAGCAACGAGACCAAGCTCCAACTCCTTCCGTCTAGCTTTATTGATATAAACCAGGAGCAGTTTCTAGAACCAAAGTCATTTTAGTGGAAAATGAAAACCAAATGGACCATTACTGGTCCATTTGGTTTCGTTTTACACTCTCAAGAGTCTATAAGGGTCCATTTGGTTACCAACTCTCCATCATTTAGCTGAGGACCACCTGCTGGAACCCTCCTCAAGGACCACTGTTTGAGAACCACTCAATGCGTTTGAAAGAATTGTATGGTTGTAAGAAGGGTATTTGCTGGTTTGTATATCGACACCCTTACACCAGTGTGCCTAGTAGAGCACCAGACCAGACTGGCTTGTGGTTTCACATGGATATTTATTGAGGATGACATGGAGTGATGATTTTAAAATGTACATAATGCATCAACTTGTGGCACAACTGTCAGGGTTCCCACAGTACTTCTCTGCAAAATGTTTGTGAGGTTACCACCTGGGCCTATATAGGCCAGCCGCAGGTGTGCCTAACTAGTAATTAGTATAGGGCCCCACCCACCACTAGAGGAGGAATGAGGTGTCAGCTCCCACTCCACCCCACTCTCAGCTAGAGAGTGAGGGGATTTCGTACAGCGTTATAGAATGGGATGCATAGCCAGCGTTACCGAAATGGACTGAACGGATAGATCAGAAAAAACTTATCTGTGCTCTTTGCTGAGTCAGGTCCTGGCTTGGAGATTGACGGCTGGTGTGAGGGATTCCATGGCGAACACCAGGCGGCCCAAGGTTAGCGCTGAGGTTCTGCCTGGGATTTCAACCCACAACCCACAAGCTCATCAAAGCCAAGGCCACCAAACCGCCATACACCCACACCTTGGCTTCAAGTGTCCTGCACAGAGAGAGAGAGAGAGAGAGAGAGAGAGATTGCCTACAAGCGGAGAGAGAAATTCAGAGAATGAGAGGAAGGAATATTGGAGTAATGGACATATACTGTATTTGCCTGATTAAATATCCCATGTTTCACTCCACAGGGACATCTGACCTGAGTCTTGTCTTCAGAACTGGCTGTAATTGAAAAGAGCTTACTGTATGTTATCATTAGAATATAATTGTCTACAAATATTTCAGTAGCAGGTTTTGGTGCCAAAGATATTGATTGACTTTCAAAAATGGATTACCTTGCTCAGGGCACTATTACAGTAGCATGGCCTGGAAGGAAACGGTAGGAAGTTGGGGTGTTAGTGTCTGTACGCGGTAACCTATAGCAACTGAGACTTACTCGCAGGAAAGACAGGAAAGATTAACTTTGACCCACAAACCTTTAACTGGCACATGGCTCTGCTGATAGATTTTAGATCAAGACACAAGTTCCTCACAAATATACAAAAGCTTGAATCAGCTATTTTAATGTTTAAACCACCCTCGCCATTCTTTCTCCCTCTCTCTCTCTCTACCACCTCTCCATTATTTATCTCTCTCTCTCTCTCTCTCTCTCTCTCCCATTCTTTCTCTCTCTCTCTCCTCTCTCTCTCTCTTCTCTCTCTCTCTCTCTCTCTCTCTCTCTCTCGCTCTCTCTCTCCAACACCTCTCCATTCTCTCTCTCTCTCTCTCTCTCTCTCTCTCTCTCTCTCTCTCTCTCTCTCTCTCTCTCTCTCTCTCAACCCTCTCTCCTTCTTCTCCCTCCCTCTCTCCTTTCGCCAACCCCTGCTACAGGAACGAGTCAGGGCCACTTCCTGCACAGACAGGAAACCGGACGCGGTGAGTGTATGGAGGGGAGCCTGGCTTCCTGCTGCTGGGAAAAAAGGAGAGAGAGAGAGAGAAATTCAGAGACAAGGAAGAGACCACAAATGACCTCATATATCAGGTATCCATATGTGCACGGGGAAGTGCAGGCAAACCCCTCTCTCCTCTACATCCTATCATGAGTTGTTTTACCTTTTCAGGCCGCAACCCCTCAAAATAATATTTGAACTGATGAGGATGAATGGGGATCCCCCCACCCTGATGAGGATGAACTGGGATCCCCTCACCCTGATGAGGATGAACTGGGATCCCCCCACCCTGATGAGGATGAACTGGGGATCCCCCCACCCTGATGAGGATGAACTGGGGATCCCCTCACCCCTGATGAGGATGAACTGGGGATCCCCCCACCCTGATGAGGATGAACTGGGGATCCCCCCACCCTGATGAGGATGAACTGGGGATCCCCCTCATGGATCTCTCTGATGATCCCCCTCTCTCTCTCTGATGAGGATGAACTGGGGATCCCCCCACCCTGATGAGGATGAACTGGGGATCCCCCACCCTGATGAGGATGAACTGGGGATCCCCCCACCCTGATGAGGATGAACTGGGGATCCCCCCCACCCTGATGAGGATGAACTGGGGATCCCCCCACCCTGATGAGGATGAACTGGGGATCCCCCCACCCTGATGAGGATGAACTGGGGATCCCCTCACCCTGATGAGGATGAACTGGGGATCCCCTCACCCTGATGAGGATGAACTGGGGATCCCCCCACCCTGATGAGGATGAACTGGGGATCCCCCTCACCCTGATGAGGATGAACTGGGGATCCCCCCACCCTGATGAGGATGAACTGGGGATCCCCCCACCCTGATGAGGATGAACTGGGGATCCCCCACCCTGATGAGGATGAACTGGGGATCCCCCCACCCTGATGAGGATGAACTGGGGATCCCCTCACCCTGATGAGGATGAACTGGGGATCCCCCCACCCTGATGAGGATGAACTGGGGATCCCCCCCACCCTGATGAGGATGAACTGGGGATCCC
>NW_027666190.1:0-23882 GCF_963924005.1 Protomyctophum bolini
ATACTAAAAGATGGGACCGTGTCGACCTTTGTGGGAGGAGCTATCGCACTTTAAAGGCTAACCTAGGGTTAGGAACCGTGCGACCGTGTGCGGAGAGACACATATCCAAATGTCCGTCTCGACAAGCTATATAACATACTAAAAGATGGGACCGTGTCGACCTTTGTGGGAGGAGCTATCGCACTTTAAAGGCTAACCCTAGGGTTAGGAACCGTGCGACCGTGTGCGGAGAGACACATATCCAAATGTCCGTCTCGACAAGCTATATAACATACTAAAAGATGGGACCGTGTCGACCTTTGTGGGAGGAGCTATCGCACTTTAAAGGCTAACCCTAGGGTTAGGAACCGTGCGACCGTGTGCGGAGAGACACATATCCAAATGTCCGTCTCGACAAGCTATATAACATACTAAAAGATGGGACCGTGTCGACCTTTGTGGGAGGAGCTATCGCACTTTAAAGGCTAACCCTAGGGTTAGGAACCGTGCGACCGTGTGCGGAGAGACACATATCCAAATGTCCGTCTCGACAAGCTATATAACATACTAAAAGATGGGACCGTGTCGACCTTTGTGGGAGGAGCTATCGCACTTTAAAGGCTAACCCTAGGGTTAGGAACCGTGCGACCGTGTGCGGAGAGACACATATCCAAATGTCCGTCTCGACAAGCTATATAACATACTAAAAGATGGGACCGTGTCGACCTTTGTGGGAGGAGCTATCGCACTTTAAAGGCTAACCCTAGGGTTAGGAACCGTGCGACCGTGTGCGGAGAGACACATATCCAAATGTCCGTCTCGACAAGCTATATAACATACTAAAAGATGGGACCGTGTCGACCTTTGTGGGAGGAGCTATCGCACTTTAAAGGCTAACCCTAGGGTTAGGAACCGTGCGACCGTGTGCGGAGAGACACATATCCAAATGTCCGTCTCGACAAGCTATATAACATACTAAAAGATGGGACCGTGTCGACCTTTGTGGGAGGAGCTATCGCACTTTAAAGGCTAACCCTAGGGTTAGGAACCGTGCGACCGTGTGCGGAGAGACACATATCCAAATGTCCGTCTCGACAAGCTATATAACATACTAAAAGATGGGACCGTGTCGACCTTTGTGGAGGAGCTATCGCACTTTAAAGGCTAACCCTAGGGTTAGGAACCGTGCGACCGTGTGCGGAGAGACACATATCCAAATGTCCGTCTCGACAAGCTATATAACATACTAAAAGATGGGACCGTGTCGACCTTTGTGGGAGGAGCTATCGCACTTTAAAGGCTAACCCTAGGGTTAGGAACCGTGCGACCGTGTGCGGAGAGACACATATCCAAATGTCCGTCTCGACAAGCTATATAACATACTAAAAGATGGGACCGTGTCGACCTTTGTGGGAGGAGCTATCGCACTTTAAAGGCTAACCCTAGGGTTAGGAACCGTGCGACCGTGTGCGGAGAGACACATATCCAAATGTCCGTCTCGACAAGCTATATAACATACTAAAAGATGGGACCGTGTCGACCTTTGTGGGAGGAGCTATCGCACTTTAAAGGCTAACCCTAGGGTTAGGAACCGTGCGACCGTGTGCGGAGAGACACATATCCAAATGTCCGTCTCGACAAGCTATATAACATACTAAAAGATGGGACCGTGTCGACCTTTGTGGGAGGAGCTATCGCACTTTAAAGGCTAACCCTAGGGTTAGGAACCGTGCGACCGTGTGCGGAGAGACACATATCCAAATGTCCGTCTCGACAAGCTATATAACATACTAAAAGATGGGACCGTGTCGACCTTTGTGGGAGGAGCTATCGCACTTTAAAGGCTAACCCTAGGGTTAGGAACCGTGCGACCGTGTGCGGAGAGACACATATCCAAATGTCCGTCTCGACAAGCTATATAACATACTAAAAGATGGGACCGTGTCGACCTTTGTGGGAGGAGCTATCGCACTTTAAAGGCTAACCCTAGGGTTAGGAACCGTGCGACCGTGTGCGGAGAGACACATATCCAAATGTCCGTCTCGACAAGCTATATAACATACTAAAAGATGGGACCGTGTCGACCTTTGTGGGAGGAGCTATCGCACTTTAAAGGCTAACCCTAGGGTTAGGAACCGTGCGACCGTGTGCGGAGAGACACATATCCAAATGTCCGTCTCGACAAGCTATATAACATACTAAAAGATGGGACCGTGTCGACCTTTGTGGGAGGAGCTATCGCACTTTAAAGGCTAACCCTAGGGTTAGGAACCGTGCGACCGTGTGCGGAGAGACACATATCCAAATGTCCGTCTCGACAAGCTATATAACATACTAAAAGATGGGACCGTGTCGACCTTTGTGGAGGAGCTATCGCACTTTAAAGGCTAACCCTAGGGTTAGGAACCGTGCGACCGTGTGCGGAGAGACACATATCCAAATGTCCGTCTCGACAAGCTATATAACATACTAAAAGATGGGACCGTGTCGACCTTTGTGGGAGGAGCTATCGCACTTTAAAGGCTAACCCTAGGGTTAGGAACCGTGCGACCGTGTGCGGAGAGACACATATCCAAATGTCCGTCTCGACAAGCTATATAACATACTAAAAGATGGGACCGTGTCGACCTTTGTGGGAGGAGCTATCGCACTTTAAAGGCTAACCCTAGGGTTAGGAACCGTGCGACCGTGTGCGGAGAGACACATATCCAAATGTCCGTCTCGACAAGCTATATAACATACTAAAAGATGGGACCGTGTCGACCTTTGTGGGAGGAGCTATCGCACTTTAAAGGCTAACCCTAGGGTTAGGAACCGTGCGACCGTGTGCGGAGAGACACATATCCAAATGTCCGTCTCGACAAGCTATATAACATACTAAAAGATGGACCGTGTCGACCTTTGTGGGAGGAGCTATCGCACTTTAAAGGCTAACCCTAGGGTTAGGAACCGTGCGACCGTGTGCGGAGAGACACATATCCAAATGTCCGTCTCGACAAGCTATATAACATACTAAAAGATGGGACCGTGTCGACCTTTGTGGGAGGAGCTATCGCACTTTAAAGGCTAACCCTAGGGTTAGGAACCGTGCGACCGTGTGCGGAGAGACACATATCCAAATGTCCGTCTCGACAAGCTATATAACATACTAAAAGATGGGACCGTGTCGACCTTTGTGGGAGGAGCTATCGCACTTTAAAGGCTAACCCTAGGGTTAGGAACCGTGCGACCGTGTGCGGAGAGACACATATCCAAATGTCCGTCTCGACAAGCTATATAACATACTAAAAGATGGGACCGTGTCGACCTTTGTGGGAGGAGCTATCGCACTTTAAAGGCTAACCCTAGGGTTAGGAACCGTGCGACCGTGTGCGGAGAGACACATATCCAAATGTCCGTCTCGACAAGCTATATAACATACTAAAAGATGGGACCGTGTCGACCTTTGTGGAGGAGCTATCGCACTTTAAAGGCTAACCCTAGGGTTAGGAACCGTGCGACCGTGTGCGGAGAGACACATATCCAAATGTCCGTCTCGACAAGCTATATAACATACTAAAAGATGGGACCGTGTCGACCTTTGTGGGAGGAGCTATCGCACTTTAAAGGCTAACCCTAGGGTTAGGAACCGTGCGACCGTGTGCGGAGAGACACATATCCAAATGTCCGTCTCGACAAGCTATATAACATACTAAAAGATGGGACCGTGTCGACCTTTGTGGGAGGAGCTATCGCACTTTAAAGGCTAACCCTAGGGTTAGGAACCGTGCGACCGTGTGCGGAGAGACACATATCCAAATGTCCGTCTCGACAAGCTATATAACATACTAAAAGATGGGACCGTGTCGACCTTTGTGGGAGGAGCTATCGCACTTTAAAGGCTAACCCTAGGGTTAGGAACCGTGCGACCGTGTGCGGAGAGACACATATCCAAATGTCCGTCTCGACAAGCTATATAACATACTAAAAGATGGGACCGTGTCGACCTTTGTGGGAGGAGCTATCGCACTTTAAAGGGTTAGGGTTAGGGTTAGGGTTAGGCAATGGGGGTTCGCAAGATTACCGGTAATCTTACCGATAAGACCCAGGAGCCTCTGAACGTCCAGGACACAAGTATGAGACATCTAAAATTCCGTAATGGCGACCCGATTCGGAATCTGTTGTCCTCATTGATTTCTGAGCTTCCTAGCGGCAACAGCGCCACCATTTGTCTGCCATTGAAATTGCACAAAAAAATTAAAAAAAAAAAAAACTTTTGCCTACGTACTAAGTAGGCCACTGCGAATCTTTTTCCCTCTTGAGAGTTTTGTCTAAAATGTCCAGAAGGGGGCGCAAAGCGAACCCGGAAGTGTTTTGACACTAAGAATGTGTTTTTGGTTGAAATGCTAAACTTAAAATTGAGTACCAGAAGCGAGCCACATATCATCGCGTTCGTCTTATCGATGGCTACGCGTGGACGTGACTAACTTTTATTTCTGACCTTTGTGGGAGGAGCTATCGCACTTTAAAGGCTAACCCTAGGGTTAGGAACCGTGCGACCGTGTGCGGAGAGACACATATCCAAATGTCCGTCTCGACAAGCTATATAACATACTAAAAGATGGGACCGTGTCGACCTTTGTGGGAGGAGCTATCGCACTTTAAAGGCTAACCCTAGGGTTAGGAACCGTGCGACCGTGTGCGGAGAGACACATATCCAAATGTCCGTCTCGACAAGCTATATAACATACTAAAAGATGGGACCGTGTCGACCTTTGTGGGAGGAGCTATCGCACTTTAAAGGCTAACCCTAGGGTTAGGAACCGTGCGACCGTGTGCGGAGAGACACATATCCAAATGTCCGTCTCGACAAGCTATATAACATACTAAAAGATGGGACCGTGTCGACCTTTGTGGGAGGAGCTATCGCACTTTAAAGGGTTAGGGTTAGGGTTAGGGTTAGGCAATGGGGGTTCGCAAGATTACCGGTAATCTTACCGATAAGACCCAGGAGCCTCTGAACGTCCAGGACACAAGTATGAGACATCTAAAATTCCGTAATGGCGACCCGATTCGGAATCTGTTGTCCTCATTGATTTCTGAGCTTCCTAGCGGCAACAGCGCCACCATTTGTCTGCCATTGAAATTGCACAAAAAAATTCAAAAAAAAAAAAACTTTTGCCTACGTACTAAGTAGGCCACTGCGAATCTTTTTCCCTCTTGAGAGTTTTGTCTAAAATGTCCAGAAGGGGGCGCAAAGCGAACCCGGAAGTGTTTTGACACTAAGAATGTGTTTTTGGTTGAAATGCTAAACTTAAAATTGAGTACCAGAAGCGAGCCACATATCATCGCGTTCGTCTTATCGATGGCTACGCGTGGACGTGACTAACTTTTATTTCTGACCTTTGTGGGAGGAGCTATCGCACTTTAAAGGCTAACCCTAGGGTTAGGAACCGTGCGACCGTGTGCGGAGAGACACATATCCAAATGTCCGTCTCGACAAGCTATATAACATACTAAAAGATGGGACCGTGTCGACCTTTGTGGGAGGAGCTATCGCACTTTAAAGGCTAACCCTAGGGTTAGGAACCGTGCGACCGTGTGCGGAGAGACACATATCCAAATGTCCGTCTCGACAAGCTATATAACATACTAAAAGATGGGACCGTGTCGACCTTTGTGGGAGGAGCTATCGCACTTTAAAGGCTAACCCTAGGGTTAGGAACCGTGCGACCGTGTGCGGAGAGACACATATCCAAATGTCCGTCTCGACAAGCTATATAACATACTAAAAGATGGGACCGTGTCGACCTTTGTGGGAGGAGCTATCGCACTTTAAAGGCTAACCCTAGGGTTAGGAACCGTGCGACCGTGTGCGGAGAGACACATATCCAAATGTCCGTCTCGACAAGCTATATAACATACTAAAAGATGGGACCGTGTCGACCTTTGTGGGAGGAGCTATCGCACTTTAAAGGCTAACCCTAGGGTTAGGAACCGTGCGACCGTGTGCGGAGAGACACATATCCAAATGTCCGTCTCGACAAGCTATATAACATACTAAAAGATGGGACCGTGTCGACCTTTGTGGGAGGAGCTATCGCACTTTAAAGGCTAACCCTAGGGTTAGGAACCGTGCGACCGTGTGCGGAGAGACACATATCCAAATGTCCGTCTCGACAAGCTATATAACATACTAAAAGATGGGACCGTGTCGACCTTTGTGGGAGGAGCTATCGCACTTTAAAGGGTTAGGGTTAGGGTTAGGGTTAGGCAATGGGGGTTCGCAAGATTACCGGTAATCTTACCGATAAGACCCAGGAGCCTCTGAACGTCCAGGACACAAGTATGAGACATCTAAAATTCCGTAATGGCGACCCGATTCGGAATCTGTTGTCCTCATTGATTTCTGAGCTTCCTAGCGGCAACAGCGCCACCATTTGTCTGCCATTGAAATTGCACAAAAAAATTCAAAAAAAAAAAAACTTTTGCCTACGTACTAAGTAGGCCACTGCGAATCTTTTTCCCTCTTGAGAGTTTTGTCTAAAATGTCCAGAAGGGGGCGCAAAGCGAACCCGGAAGTGTTTTGACACTAAGAATGTGTTTTTGGTTGAAATGCTAAACTTAAAATTGAGTACCAGAAGCGAGCCACATATCATCGCGTTCGTCTTATCGATGGCTACGCGTGGACGTGACTAACTTTTATTTCTGACCTTTGTGGGAGGAGCTATCGCACTTTAAAGGCTAACCCTAGGGTTAGGAACCGTGCGACCGTGTGCGGAGAGACACATATCCAAATGTCCGTCTCGACAAGCTATATAACATACTAAAAGATGGGACCGTGTCGACCTTTGTGGGAGGAGCTATCGCACTTTAAAGGCTAACCCTAGGGTTAGGAACCGTGCGACCGTGTGCGGAGAGACACATATCCAAATGTCCGTCTCGACAAGCTATATAACATACTAAAAGATGGGACCGTGTCGACCTTTGTGGGAGGAGCTATCGCACTTTAAAGGCTAACCCTAGGGTTAGGAACCGTGCGACCGTGTGCGGAGAGACACATATCCAAATGTCCGTCTCGACAAGCTATATAACATACTAAAAGATGGGACCGTGTCGACCTTTGTGGGAGGAGCTATCGCACTTTAAAGGGTTAGGGTTAGGGTTAGGGTTAGGCAATGGGGGTTCGCAAGATTACCGGTAATCTTACCGATAAGACCCAGGAGCCTCTGAACGTCCAGGACACAAGTATGAGACATCTAAAATTCCGTAATGGCGACCCGATTCGGAATCTGTTGTCCTCATTGATTTCTGAGCTTCCTAGCGGCAACAGCGCCACCATTTGTCTGCCATTGAAATTGCACAAAAAAATTCAAAAAAAAAAAAACTTTTGCCTACGTACTAAGTAGGCCACTGCGAATCTTTTTCCCTCTTGAGAGTTTTGTCTAAAATGTCCAGAAGGGGGCGCAAAGCGAACCCGGAAGTGTTTTGACACTAAGAATGTGTTTTTGGTTGAAATGCTAAACTTAAAATTGAGTACCAGAAGCGAGCCACATATCATCGCGTTCGTCTTATCGATGGCTACGCGTGGACGTGACTAACTTTTATTTCTGACCTTTGTGGGAGGAGCTATCGCACTTTAAAGGCTAACCCTAGGGTTAGGAACCGTGCGACCGTGTGCGGAGAGACACATATCCAAATGTCCGTCTCGACAAGCTATATAACATACTAAAAGATGGGACCGTGTCGACCTTTGTGGGAGGAGCTATCGCACTTTAAAGGCTAACCCTAGGGTTAGGAACCGTGCGACCGTGTGCGGAGAGACACATATCCAAATGTCCGTCTCGACAAGCTATATAACATACTAAAAGATGGGACCGTGTCGACCTTTGTGGGAGGAGCTATCGCACTTTAAAGGCTAACCCTAGGGTTAGGAACCGTGCGACCGTGTGCGGAGAGACACATATCCAAATGTCCGTCTCGACAAGCTATATAACATACTAAAAGATGGGACCGTGTCGACCTTTGTGGGAGGAGCTATCGCACTTTAAAGGGTTAGGGTTAGGGTTAGGGTTAGGCAATGGGGGTTCGCAAGATTACCGGTAATCTTACCGATAAGACCCAGGAGCCTCTGAACGTCCAGGACACAAGTATGAGACATCTAAAATTCCGTAATGGCGACCCGATTCGGAATCTGTTGTCCTCATTGATTTCTGAGCTTCCTAGCGGCAACAGCGCCACCATTTGTCTGCCATTGAAATTGCACAAAAAAATTCAAAAAAAAAAAAACTTTTGCCTACGTACTAAGTAGGCCACTGCGAATCTTTTTCCCTCTTGAGAGTTTTGTCTAAAATGTCCAGAAGGGGGCGCAAAGCGAACCCGGAAGTGTTTTGACACTAAGAATGTGTTTTTGGTTGAAATGCTAAACTTAAAATTGAGTACCAGAAGCGAGCCACATATCATCGCGTTCGTCTTATCGATGGCTACGCGTGGACGTGACTAACTTTTATTTCTGACCTTTGTGGGAGGAGCTATCGCACTTTAAAGGCTAACCCTAGGGTTAGGAACCGTGCGACCGTGTGCGGAGAGACACATATCCAAATGTCCGTCTCGACAAGCTATATAACATACTAAAAGATGGGACCGTGTCGACCTTTGTGGGAGGAGCTATCGCACTTTAAAGGCTAACCCTAGGGTTAGGAACCGTGCGACCGTGTGCGGAGAGACACATATCCAAATGTCCGTCTCGACAAGCTATATAACATACTAAAAGATGGGACCGTGTCGACCTTTGTGGGAGGAGCTATCGCACTTTAAAGGCTAACCCTAGGGTTAGGAACCGTGCGACCGTGTGCGGAGAGACACATATCCAAATGTCCGTCTCGACAAGCTATATAACATACTAAAAGATGGGACCGTGTCGACCTTTGTGGGAGGAGCTATCGCACTTTAAAGGGTTAGGGTTAGGGTTAGGGTTAGGCAATGGGGGTTCGCAAGATTACCGGTAATCTTACCGATAAGACCCAGGAGCCTCTGAACGTCCAGGACACAAGTATGAGACATCTAAAATTCCGTAATGGCGACCCGATTCGGAATCTGTTGTCCTCATTGATTTCTGAGCTTCCTAGCGGCAACAGCGCCACCATTTGTCTGCCATTGAAATTGCACAAAAAAATTCAAAAAAAAAAAAACTTTTGCCTACGTACTAAGTAGGCCACTGCGAATCTTTTTCCCTCTTGAGAGTTTTGTCTAAAATGTCCAGAAGGGGGCGCAAAGCGAACCCGGAAGTGTTTTGACACTAAGAATGTGTTTTTGGTTGAAATGCTAAACTTAAAATTGAGTACCAGAAGCGAGCCACATATCATCGCGTTCGTCTTATCGATGGCTACGCGTGGACGTGACTAACTTTTATTTCTGACCTTTGTGGGAGGAGCTATCGCACTTTAAAGGCTAACCCTAGGGTTAGGAACCGTGCGACCGTGTGCGGAGAGACACATATCCAAATGTCCGTCTCGACAAGCTATATAACATACTAAAAGATGGGACCGTGTCGACCTTTGTGGGAGGAGCTATCGCACTTTAAAGGCTAACCCTAGGGTTAGGAACCGTGCGACCGTGTGCGGAGAGACACATATCCAAATGTCCGTCTCGACAAGCTATATAACATACTAAAAGATGGGACCGTGTCGACCTTTGTGGGAGGAGCTATCGCACTTTAAAGGCTAACCCTAGGGTTAGGAACCGTGCGACCGTGTGCGGAGAGACACATATCCAAATGTCCGTCTCGACAAGCTATATAACATACTAAAAGATGGGACCGTGTCGACCTTTGTGGGAGGAGCTATCGCACTTTAAAGGGTTAGGGTTAGGGTTAGGGTTAGGCAATGGGGGTTCGCAAGATTACCGGTAATCTTACCGATAAGACCCAGGAGCCTCTGAACGTCCAGGACACAAGTATGAGACATCTAAAATTCCGTAATGGCGACCCGATTCGGAATCTGTTGTCCTCATTGATTTCTGAGCTTCCTAGCGGCAACAGCGCCACCATTTGTCTGCCATTGAAATTGCACAAAAAAATTCAAAAAAAAAAAAACTTTTGCCTACGTACTAAGTAGGCCACTGCGAATCTTTTTCCCTCTTGAGAGTTTTGTCTAAAATGTCCAGAAGGGGGCGCAAAGCGAACCCGGAAGTGTTTTGACACTAAGAATGTGTTTTTGGTTGAAATGCTAAACTTAAAATTGAGTACCAGAAGCGAGCCACATATCATCGCGTTCGTCTTATCGATGGCTACGCGTGGACGTGACTAACTTTTATTTCTGACCTTTGTGGGAGGAGCTATCGCACTTTAAAGGCTAACCCTAGGGTTAGGAACCGTGCGACCGTGTGCGGAGAGACACATATCCAAATGTCCGTCTCGACAAGCTATATAACATACTAAAAGATGGGACCGTGTCGACCTTTGTGGGAGGAGCTATCGCACTTTAAAGGCTAACCCTAGGGTTAGGAACCGTGCGACCGTGTGCGGAGAGACACATATCCAAATGTCCGTCTCGACAAGCTATATAACATACTAAAAGATGGGACCGTGTCGACCTTTGTGGGAGGAGCTATCGCACTTTAAAGGCTAACCCTAGGGTTAGGAACCGTGCGACCGTGTGCGGAGAGACACATATCCAAATGTCCGTCTCGACAAGCTATATAACATACTAAAAGATGGGACCGTGTCGACCTTTGTGGGAGGAGCTATCGCACTTTAAAGGCTAACCCTAGGGTTAGGAACCGTGCGACCGTGTGCGGAGAGACACATATCCAAATGTCCGTCTCGACAAGCTATATAACATACTAAAAGATGGGACCGTGTCGACCTTTGTGGGAGGAGCTATCGCACTTTAAAGGGTTAGGGTTAGGGTTAGGGTTAGGCAATGGGGGTTCGCAAGATTACCGGTAATCTTACCGATAAGACCCAGGAGCCTCTGAACGTCCAGGACACAAGTATGAGACATCTAAAATTCCGTAATGGCGACCCGATTCGGAATCTGTTGTCCTCATTGATTTCTGAGCTTCCTAGCGGCAACAGCGCCACCATTTGTCTGCCATTGAAATTGCACAAAAAAATTCAAAAAAAAAAAAACATTTGCCTACGTACTAAGTAGGCCACTGCGAATCTTTTTCCCTCTTGAGAGTTTTGTCTAAAATGTCCAGAAGGGGGCGCAAAGCGAACCCGGAAGTGTTTTGACACTAAGAATGTGTTTTTGGTTGAAATGCTAAACTTAAAATTGAGTACCAGAAGCGAGCCACATATCATCGCGTTCGTCTTATCGATGGCTACGCGTGGACGTGACTAACTTTTATTTCTGACCTTTGTGGGAGGAGCTATCGCACTTTAAAGGCTAACCCTAGGGTTAGGAACCGTGCGACCGTGTGCGGAGAGACACATATCCAAATGTCCGTCTCGACAAGCTATATAACATACTAAAAGATGGGACCGTGTCGACCTTTGTGGGAGGAGCTATCGCACTTTAAAGGCTAACCCTAGGGTTAGGAACCGTGCGACCGTGTGCGGAGAGACACATATCCAAATGTCCGTCTCGACAAGCTATATAACATACTAAAAGATGGGACCGTGTCGACCTTTGTGGGAGGAGCTATCGCACTTTAAAGGCTAACCCTAGGGTTAGGAACCGTGCGACCGTGTGCGGAGAGACACATATCCAAATGTCCGTCTCGACAAGCTATATAACATACTAAAAGATGGGACCGTGTCGACCTTTGTGGGAGGAGCTATCGCACTTTAAAGGCTAACCCTAGGGTTAGGAACCGTGCGACCGTGTGCGGAGAGACACATATCCAAATGTCCGTCTCGACAAGCTATATAACATACTAAAAGATGGGACCGTGTCGACCTTTGTGGGAGGAGCTATCGCACTTTAAAGGGTTAGGGTTAGGGTTAGGGTTAGGCAATGGGGGTTCGCAAGATTACCGGTAATCTTACCGATAAGACCCAGGAGCCTCTGAACGTCCAGGACACAAGTATGAGACATCTAAAATTCCGTAATGGCGACCCGATTCGGAATCTGTTGTCCTCATTGATTTCTGAGCTTCCTAGCGGCAACAGCGCCACCATTTGTCTGCCATTGAAATTGCACAAAAAAATTCAAAAAAAAAAAAACTTTTGCCTACGTACTAAGTAGGCCACTGCGAATCTTTTTCCCTCTTGAGAGTTTTGTCTAAAATGTCCAGAAGGGGGCGCAAAGCGAACCCGGAAGTGTTTTGACACTAAGAATGTGTTTTTGGTTGAAATGCTAAACTTAAAATTGAGTACCAGAAGCGAGCCACATATCATCGCGTTCGTCTTATCGATGGCTACGCGTGGACGTGACTAACTTTTATTTCTGACCTTTGTGGGAGGAGCTATCGCACTTTAAAGGCTAACCCTAGGGTTAGGAACCGTGCGACCGTGTGCGGAGAGACACATATCCAAATGTCCGTCTCGACAAGCTATATAACATACTAAAAGATGGGACCGTGTCGACCTTTGTGGGAGGAGCTATCGCACTTTAAAGGCTAACCCTAGGGTTAGGAACCGTGCGACCGTGTGCGGAGAGACACATATCCAAATGTCCGTCTCGACAAGCTATATAACATACTAAAAGATGGGACCGTGTCGACCTTTGTGGGAGGAGCTATCGCACTTTAAAGGGTTAGGGTTAGGGTTAGGGTTAGGCAATGGGGGTTCGCAAGATTACCGGTAATCTTACCGATAAGACCCAGGAGCCTCTGAACGTCCAGGACACAAGTATGAGACATCTAAAATTCCGTAATGGCGACCCGATTCGGAATCTGTTGTCCTCATTGATTTCTGAGCTTCCTAGCGGCAACAGCGCCACCATTTGTCTGCCATTGAAATTGCACAAAAAAATTCAAAAAAAAAAAAACTTTTGCCTACGTACTAAGTAGGCCACTGCGAATCTTTTTCCCTCTTGAGAGTTTTGTCTAAAATGTCCAGAAGGGGGCGCAAAGCGAACCCGGAAGTGTTTTGACACTAAGAATGTGTTTTTGGTTGAAATGCTAAACTTAAAATTGAGTACCAGAAGCGAGCCACATATCATCGCGTTCGTCTTATCGATGGCTACGCGTGGACGTGACTAACTTTTATTTCTGACCTTTGTGGGAGGAGCTATCGCACTTTAAAGGCTAACCCTAGGGTTAGGAACCGTGCGACCGTGTGCGGAGAGACACATATCCAAATGTCCGTCTCGACAAGCTATATAACATACTAAAAGATGGGACCGTGTCGACCTTTGTGGGAGGAGCTATCGCACTTTAAAGGCTAACCCTAGGGTTAGGAACCGTGCGACCGTGTGCGGAGAGACACATATCCAAATGTCCGTCTCGACAAGCTATATAACATACTAAAAGATGGGACCGTGTCGACCTTTGTGGGAGGAGCTATCGCACTTTAAAGGCTAACCCTAGGGTTAGGAACCGTGCGACCGTGTGCGGAGAGACACATATCCAAATGTCCGTCTCGACAAGCTATATAACATACTAAAAGATGGGACCGTGTCGACCTTTGTGGGAGGAGCTATCGCACTTTAAAGGCTAACCCTAGGGTTAGGAACCGTGCGACCGTGTGCGGAGAGACACATATCCAAATGTCCGTCTCGACAAGCTATATAACATACTAAAAGATGGGACCGTGTCGACCTTTGTGGGAGGAGCTATCGCACTTTAAAGGCTAACCCTAGGGTTAGGAACCGTGCGACCGTGTGCGGAGAGACACATATCCAAATGTCCGTCTCGACAAGCTATATAACATACTAAAAGATGGGACCGTGTCGACCTTTGTGGGAGGAGCTATCGCACTTTAAAGGGTTAGGGTTAGGGTTAGGGTTAGGCAATGGGGGTTCGCAAGATTACCGGTAATCTTACCGATAAGACCCAGGAGCCTCTGAACGTCCAGGACACAAGTATGAGACATCTAAAATTCCGTAATGGCGACCCGATTCGGAATCTGTTGTCCTCATTGATTTCTGAGCTTCCTAGCGGCAACAGCGCCACCATTTGTCTGCCATTGAAATTGCACAAAAAAATTCAAAAAAAAAAAAACTTTTGCCTACGTACTAAGTAGGCCACTGCGAATCTTTTTCCCTCTTGAGAGTTTTGTCTAAAATGTCCAGAAGGGGGCGCAAAGCGAACCCGGAAGTGTTTTGACACTAAGAATGTGTTTTTGGTTGAAATGCTAAACTTAAAATTGAGTACCAGAAGCGAGCCACATATCATCGCGTTCGTCTTATCGATGGCTACGCGTGGACGTGACTAACTTTTATTTCTGACCTTTGTGGGAGGAGCTATCGCACTTTAAAGGCTAACCCTAGGGTTAGGAACCGTGCGACCGTGTGCGGAGAGACACATATCCAAATGTCCGTCTCGACAAGCTATATAACATACTAAAAGATGGGACCGTGTCGACCTTTGTGGGAGGAGCTATCGCACTTTAAAGGCTAACCCTAGGGTTAGGAACCGTGCGACCGTGTGCGGAGAGACACATATCCAAATGTCCGTCTCGACAAGCTATATAACATACTAAAAGATGGGACCGTGTCGACCTTTGTGGGAGGAGCTATCGCACTTTAAAGGCTAACCCTAGGGTTAGGAACCGTGCGACCGTGTGCGGAGAGACACATATCCAAATGTCCGTCTCGACAAGCTATATAACATACTAAAAGATGGGACCGTGTCGACCTTTGTGGGAGGAGCTATCGCACTTTAAAGGGTTAGGGTTAGGGTTAGGGTTAGGCAATGGGGGTTCGCAAGATTACCGGTAATCTTACCGATAAGACCCAGGAGCCTCTGAACGTCCAGGACACAAGTATGAGACATCTAAAATTCCGTAATGGCGACCCGATTCGGAATCTGTTGTCCTCATTGATTTCTGAGCTTCCTAGCGGCAACAGCGCCACCATTTGTCTGCCATTGAAATTGCACAAAAAAATTCAAAAAAAAAAAAACTTTTGCCTACGTACTAAGTAGGCCACTGCGAATCTTTTTCCCTCTTGAGAGTTTTGTCTAAAATGTCCAGAAGGGGGCGCAAAGCGAACCCGGAAGTGTTTTGACACTAAGAATGTGTTTTTGGTTGAAATGCTAAACTTAAAATTGAGTACCAGAAGCGAGCCACATATCATCGCGTTCGTCTTATCGATGGCTACGCGTGGACGTGACTAACTTTTATTTCTGACCTTTGTGGGAGGAGCTATCGCACTTTAAAGGCTAACCCTAGGGTTAGGAACCGTGCGACCGTGTGCGGAGAGACACATATCCAAATGTCCGTCTCGACAAGCTATATAACATACTAAAAGATGGGACCGTGTCGACCTTTGTGGGAGGAGCTATCGCACTTTAAAGGCTAACCCTAGGGTTAGGAACCGTGCGACCGTGTGCGGAGAGACACATATCCAAATGTCCGTCTCGACAAGCTATATAACATACTAAAAGATGGGACCGTGTCGACCTTTGTGGGAGGAGCTATCGCACTTTAAAGGGTTAGGGTTAGGGTTAGGGTTAGGCAATGGGGGTTCGCAAGATTACCGGTAATCTTACCGATAAGACCCAGGAGCCTCTGAACGTCCAGGACACAAGTATGAGACATCTAAAATTCCGTAATGGCGACCCGATTCGGAATCTGTTGTCCTCATTGATTTCTGAGCTTCCTAGCGGCAACAGCGCCACCATTTGTCTGCCATTGAAATTGCACAAAAAAATTCAAAAAAAAAAAAACTTTTGCCTACGTACTAAGTAGGCCACTGCGAATCTTTTTCCCTCTTGAGAGTTTTGTCTAAAATGTCCAGAAGGGGGCGCAAAGCGAACCCGGAAGTGTTTTGACACTAAGAATGTGTTTTTGGTTGAAATGCTAAACTTAAAATTGAGTACCAGAAGCGAGCCACATATCATCGCGTTCGTCTTATCGATGGCTACGCGTGGACGTGACTAACTTTTATTTCTGACCTTTGTGGGAGGAGCTATCGCACTTTAAAGGCTAACCCTAGGGTTAGGAACCGTGCGACCGTGTGCGGAGAGACACATATCCAAATGTCCGTCTCGACAAGCTATATAACATACTAAAAGATGGGACCGTGTCGACCTTTGTGGGAGGAGCTATCGCACTTTAAAGGCTAACCCTAGGGTTAGGAACCGTGCGACCGTGTGCGGAGAGACACATATCCAAATGTCCGTCTCGACAAGCTATATAACATACTAAAAGATGGGACCGTGTCGACCTTTGTGGGAGGAGCTATCGCACTTTAAAGGCTAACCCTAGGGTTAGGAACCGTGCGACCGTGTGCGGAGAGACACATATCCAAATGTCCGTCTCGACAAGCTATATAACATACTAAAAGATGGGACCGTGTCGACCTTTGTGGGAGGAGCTATCGCACTTTAAAGGCTAACCCTAGGGTTAGGAACCGTGCGACCGTGTGCGGAGAGACACATATCCAAATGTCCGTCTCGACAAGCTATATAACATACTAAAAGATGGGACCGTGTCGACCTTTGTGGGAGGAGCTATCGCACTTTAAAGGGTTAGGGTTAGGGTTAGGGTTAGGCAATGGGGGTTCGCAAGATTACCGGTAATCTTACCGATAAGACCCAGGAGCCTCTGAACGTCCAGGACACAAGTATGAGACATCTAAAATTCCGTAATGGCGACCCGATTCGGAATCTGTTGTCCTCATTGATTTCTGAGCTTCCTAGCGGCAACAGCGCCACCATTTGTCTGCCATTGAAATTGCACAAAAAAATTCAAAAAAAAAAAAACTTTTGCCTACGTACTAAGTAGGCCACTGCGAATCTTTTTCCCTCTTGAGAGTTTTGTCTAAAATGTCCAGAAGGGGGCGCAAAGCGAACCCGGAAGTGTTTTGACACTAAGAATGTGTTTTTGGTTGAAATGCTAAACTTAAAATTGAGTACCAGAAGCGAGCCACATATCATCGCGTTCGTCTTATCGATGGCTACGCGTGGACGTGACTAACTTTTATTTCTGACCTTTGTGGGAGGAGCTATCGCACTTTAAAGGCTAACCCTAGGGTTAGGAACCGTGCGACCGTGTGCGGAGAGACACATATCCAAATGTCCGTCTCGACAAGCTATATAACATACTAAAAGATGGGACCGTGTCGACCTTTGTGGGAGGAGCTATCGCACTTTAAAGCCTAACCCTAGGGTTAGGAACCGTGCGACCGTGTGCGGAGAGACACATATCCAAATGTCCGTCTCGACAAGCTATATAACATACTAAAAGATGGGACCGTGTCGACCTTTGTGGGAGGAGCTATCGCACTTTAAAGGCTAACCCTAGGGTTAGGAACCGTGCGACCGTGTGCGGAGAGACACATATCCAAATGTCCGTCTCGACAAGCTATATAACATACTAAAAGATGGGACCGTGTCGACCTTTGTGGGAGGAGCTATCGCACTTTAAAGGCTAACCCTAGGGTTAGGAACCGTGCGACCGTGTGCGGAGAGACACATATCCAAATGTCCGTCTCGACAAGCTATATAACATACTAAAAGATGGGACCGTGTCGACCTTTGTGGGAGGAGCTATCGCACTTTAAAGGGTTAGGGTTAGGGTTAGGGTTAGGCAATGGGGGTTCGCAAGATTACCGGTAATCTTACCGATAAGACCCAGGAGCCTCTGAACGTCCAGGACACAAGTATGAGACATCTAAAATTCCGTAATGGCGACCCGATTCGGAATCTGTTGTCCTCATTGATTTCTGAGCTTCCTAGCGGCAACAGCGCCACCATTTGTCTGCCATTGAAATTGCACAAAAAAATTCAAAAAAAAAAAAACTTTTGCCTACGTACTAAGTAGGCCACTGCGAATCTTTTTCCCTCTTGAGAGTTTTGTCTAAAATGTCCAGAAGGGGGCGCAAAGCGAACCCGGAAGTGTTTTGACACTAAGAATGTGTTTTTGGTTGAAATGCTAAACTTAAAATTGAGTACCAGAAGCGAGCCACATATCATCGCGTTCGTCTTATCGATGGCTACGCGTGGACGTGACTAACTTTTATTTCTGACCTTTGTGGGAGGAGCTATCGCACTTTAAAGGCTAACCCTAGGGTTAGGAACCGTGCGACCGTGTGCGGAGAGACACATATCCAAATGTCCGTCTCGACAAGCTATATAACATACTAAAAGATGGGACCGTGTCGACCTTTGTGGGAGGAGCTATCGCACTTTAAAGCCTAACCCTAGGGTTAGGAACCGTGCGACCGTGTGCGGAGAGACACATATCCAAATGTCCGTCTCGACAAGCTATATAACATACTAAAAGATGGGACCGTGTCGACCTTTGTGGGAGGAGCTATCGCACTTTAAAGGCTAACCCTAGGGTTAGGAACCGTGCGACCGTGTGCGGAGAGACACATATCCAAATGTCCGTCTCGACAAGCTATATAACATACTAAAAGATGGGACCGTGTCGACCTTTGTGGGAGGAGCTATCGCACTTTAAAGGCTAACCCTAGGGTTAGGAACCGTGCGACCGTGTGCGGAGAGACACATATCCAAATGTCCGTCTCGACAAGCTATATAACATACTAAAAGATGGGACCGTGTCGACCTTTGTGGGAGGAGCTATCGCACTTTAAAGGCTAACCCTAGGGTTAGGAACCGTGCGACCGTGTGCGGAGAGACACATATCCAAATGTCCGTCTCGACAAGCTATATAACATACTAAAAGATGGGACCGTGTCGACCTTTGTGGGAGGAGCTATCGCACTTTAAAGGCTAACCCTAGGGTTAGGAACCGTGCGACCGTGTGCGGAGAGACACATATCCAAATGTCCGTCTCGACAAGCTATATAACATACTAAAAGATGGGACCGTGTCGACCTTTGTGGGAGGAGCTATCGCACTTTAAAGGCTAACCCTAGGGTTAGGAACCGTGCGACCGTGTGCGGAGAGACACATATCCAAATGTCCGTCTCGACAAGCTATATAACATACTAAAAGATGGGACCGTGTCGACCTTTGTGGGAGGAGCTATCGCACTTTAAAGGCTAACCCTAGGGTTAGGAACCGTGCGACCGTGTGCGGAGAGACACATATCCAAATGTCCGTCTCGACAAGCTATATAACATACTAAAAGATGGGACCGTGTCGACCTTTGTGGGAGGAGCTATCGCACTTTAAAGGCTAACCCTAGGGTTAGGAACCGTGCGACCGTGTGCGGAGAGACACATATCCAAATGTCCGTCTCGACAAGCTATATAACATACTAAAAGATGGGACCGTGTCGACCTTTGTGGGAGGAGCTATCGCACTTTAAAGGCTAACCCTAGGGTTAGGAACCGTGCGACCGTGTGCGGAGAGACACATATCCAAATGTCCGTCTCGACAAGCTATATAACATACTAAAAGATGGGACCGTGTCGACCTTTGTGGGAGGAGCTATCGCACTTTAAAGGGTTAGGGTTAGGGTTAGGGTTAGGCAATGGGGGTTCGCAAGATTACCGGTAATCTTACCGATAAGACCCAGGAGCCTCTGAACGTCCAGGACACAAGTATGAGACATCTAAAATTCCGTAATGGCGACCCGATTCGGAATCTGTTGTCCTCATTGATTTCTGAGCTTCCTAGCGGCAACAGCGCCACCATTTGTCTGCCATTGAAATTGCACAAAAAAATTAAAAAAAAAAAAAACTTTTGCCTACGTACTAAGTAGGCCACTGCGAATCTTTTTCCCTCTTGAGAGTTTTGTCTAAAATGTCCAGAAGGGGGCGCAAAGCGAACCCGGAAGTGTTTTGACACTAAGAATGTGTTTTTGGTTGAAATGCTAAACTTAAAATTGAGTACCAGAAGCGAGCCACATATCATCGCGTTCGTCTTATCGATGGCTACGCGTGGACGTGACTAACTTTTATTTCTGACCTTTGTGGGAGGAGCTATCGCACTTTAAAGGCTAACCCTAGGGTTAGGAACCGTGCGACCGTGTGCGGAGAGACACATATCCAAATGTCCGTCTCGACAAGCTATATAACATACTAAAAGATGGGACCGTGTCGACCTTTGTGGGAGGAGCTATCGCACTTTAAAGGCTAACCCTAGGGTTAGGAACCGTGCGACCGTGTGCGGAGAGACACATATCCAAATGTCCGTCTCGACAAGCTATATAACATACTAAAAGATGGGACCGTGTCGACCTTTGTGGGAGGAGCTATCGCACTTTAAAGGCTAACCCTAGGGTTAGGAACCGTGCGACCGGTGTGCGGAGAGACACATATCCAAATGTCCGTCTCGACAAGCTATATAACATACTAAAAGATGGGACCGTGTCGACCTTTGTGGGAGGAGCTATCGCACTTTAAAGGCTAACCCTAGGGTTAGGAACCGTTGCGACCGTGTGCGGAGAGACACATATCCAAATGTCCGTCTCGACAAGCTATATAACATACTAAAAGATGGGACCGTGTCGACCTTTGTGGGAGGAGCTATCGCACTTTAAAGGCTAACCCTAGGGTTAGGAACCGTGCGACCGTGTGCGGAGAGACACATATCCAAATGTCCGTCTCGACAAGCTATATAACATACTAAAAGATGGGACCGTGTCGACCTTTGTGGGAGGAGCTATCGCACTTTAAAGGGTTAGGGTTAGGGTTAGGGTTAGGCAATGGGGGTTCGCAAGATTACCGGTAATCTTACCGATAAGACCCAGGAGCCTCTGAACGTCCAGGACACAAGTATGAGACATCTAAAATTCCGTAATGGCGACCCGATTCGGAATCTGTTGTCCTCATTGATTTCTGAGCTTCCTAGCGGCAACAGCGCCACCATTTGTCTGCCATTGAAATTGCACAAAAAAATTCAAAAAAAAAAAAACTTTTGCCTACGTACTAAGTAGGCCACTGCGAATCTTTTTCCCTCTTGAGAGTTTTGTCTAAAATGTCCAGAAGGGGGCGCAAAGCGAACCCGGAAGTGTTTTGACACTAAGAATGTGTTTTTTGGTTGAAATGCTAAACTTAAAATTGAGTACCAGAAGCGAGCCACATATCATCGCGTTCGTCTTATCGATGGCTACGCAGTGGACGTGACTAACTTTTATTTCTGACCTTTGTGGGAGGAGCTATCGCACTTTAAAGGCTAACCCTAGGGTTAGGAACCGTGCGACCGTGTGCGGAGAGACACATATCCAAATGTCCGTCTCGACAAGCTATATAACATACTAAAAGATGGGACCGTGTCGACCTTTGTGGGAGGAGCTATCGCACTTTAAAGGCTAACCCTAGGGTTAGGAACCGTGCGACCGTGTGCGGAGAGACACATATCCAAATGTCCGTCTCGACAAGCTATATAACATACTAAAAGATGGGACCGTGTCGACCTTTGTGGGAGGAGCTATCGCACTTTAAAGGCTAACCCTAGGGTTAGGAACCGTGCGACCGTGTGCGGAGAGACACATATCCAAATGTCCGTCTCGACAAGCTATATAACATACTAAAAGATGGGACCGTGTCGACCTTTGTGGGAGGAGCTATCGCACTTTAAAGGGTTAGGGTTAGGGTTAGGGTTAGGCAATGGGGGTTCGCAAGATTACCGGTAATCTTACCGATAAGACCCAGGAGCCTCTGAACGTCCAGGACACAAGTATGAGACATCTAAAATTCCGTAATGGCGACCCGATTCGGAATCTGTTGTCCTCATTGATTTCTGAGCTTCCTAGCGGCAACAGCGCCACCATTTGTCTGCCATTGAAATTGCACAAAAAAATTCAAAAAAAAAAAAACTTTTGCCTACGTACTAAGTAGGCCACTGCGAATCTTTTTCCCTCTTGAGAGTTTTGTCTAAAATGTCCAGAAGGGGGCGCAAAGCGAACCCGGAAGTGTTTTGACACTAAGAATGTGTTTTTGGTTGAAATGCTAAACTTAAAATTGAGTACCAGAAGCGAGCCACATATCATCGCGTTCGTCTTATCGATGGCTACGCGTGGACGTGACTAACTTTTATTTCTGACCTTTGTGGGAGGAGCTATCGCACTTTAAAGGCTAACCCTAGGGTTAGGAACCGTGCGACCGTGTGCGGAGAGACACATATCCAAATGTCCGTCTCGACAAGCTATATAACATACTAAAAGATGGGACCGTGTCGACCTTTGTGGGAGGAGCTATCGCACTTTAAAGGCTAACCCTAGGGTTAGGAACCGTGCGACCGTGTGCGGAGAGACACATATCCAAATGTCCGTCTCGACAAGCTATATAACATACTAAAAGATGGGACCGTGTCGACCTTTGTGGGAGGAGCTATCGCACTTTAAAGGCTAACCCTAGGGTTAGGAACCGTGCGACCGTGTGCGGAGAGACACATATCCAAATGTCCGTCTCGACAAGCTATATAACATACTAAAAGATGGGACCGTGTCGACCTTTGTGGGAGGAGCTATCGCACTTTAAAGGCTAACCCTAGGGTTAGGAACCGTGCGACCGTGTGCGGAGAGACACATATCCAAATGTCCGTCTCGACAAGCTATATAACATACTAAAAGATGGGACCGTGTCGACCTTTGTGGGAGGAGCTATCGCACTTTAAAGGCTAACCCTAGGGTTAGGAACCGTGCGACCGTGTGCGGAGAGACACATATCCAAATGTCCGTCTCGACAAGCTATATAACATACTAAAAGATGGGACCGTGTCGACCTTTGTGGGAGGAGCTATCGCACTTTAAAGGCTAACCCTAGGGTTAGGAACCGTGCGACCGTGTGGCGGAGAGACACATATCCAAATGTCCGTCTCGACAAGCTATATAACATACTAAAAGATGGGACCGTGTCGACCTTTGTGGGAGGAGCTATCGCACTTTAAAGGCTAACCCTAGGGTTAGGAACCGTGCGACCGTGTGCGGAGAGACACATATCCAAATGTCCGTCTCGACAAGCTATATAACATACTAAAAGATGGGACCGTGTCGACCTTTGTGGGAGGAGCTATCGCACTTTAAAGGGTTAGGGTTAGGGTTAGGGTTAGGCAATGGGGGTTCGCAAGATTACCGGTAATCTTACCGATAAGACCCAGGAGCCTCTGAACGTCCAGGACACAAGTATGAGACATCTAAAATTCCGTAATGGCGACCCGATTCGGAATCTGTTGTCCCTCATTGATTTCTGAGCTTCCTAGCGGCAACAGCGCCACCATTTGTCTGCCATTGAAATTGCACAAAAAAATTCAAAAAAAAAAAAACTTTTGCCTACGTACTAAGTAGGCCACTGCGAATCTTTTTCCCTCTTGAGAGTTTTGTCTAAAATGTCCAGAAGGGGGCGCAAAGCGAACCCGGAAGTGTTTTGACACTAAGAATGTGTTTTGGTTGAAATGCTAAACTTAAAATTGAGTACCAGAAGCGAGCCACATATCATCGCGTTCGTCTTATCGATGGCTACGCGTGGACGTGACTAACTTTTATTTCTGACCTTTGTGGGAGGAGCTATCGCACTTTAAAGGCTAACCCTAGGGTTAGGAACCGTGCGACCGTGTGCGGAGAGACACATATCCAAATGTCCGTCTCGACAAGCTATATAACATACTAAAAGATGGGACCGTGTCGACCTTTGTGGGAGGAGCTATCGCACTTTAAAGGCTAACCCTAGGGTTAGGAACCGTGCGACCCGTGTGCGGAGAGACACATATCCAAATGTCCGTCTCGACAAGCTATATAACATACTAAAAGATGGGACCGTGTCGACCTTTGTGGGAGGAGCTATCGCACTTTAAAGGCTAACCCTAGGGTTAGGAACCGTTGCGACCGTGTGCGGAGAGACACATATCCAAATGTCCGTCTCGACAAGCTATATAACATACTAAAAGATGGGACCGTGTCGACCTTTGTGGGAGGAGCTATCGCACTTTAAAGGCTAACCCTAGGGTTAGGAACC